>NC_143561.1:117105833-117264166 GCF_054136105.1 Typopeltis vanoorti | reverse complement strand
ATCCCAAATTGCCAGCCCATCCTCGTTTGTTCAGTATCCAGGTAGATACCCAACAGGGTGCACCATGAGAAGGTGAGGATTGGACATTAGGTCAGAAGCCCTGGTCGGTTCTCCGCATTCCTTTAAAGGTTATTTGGAGGTCTCCTCTCAGTTATACAGCTTTGACCCTTAAGCACCCCCAACTTCTTTTCTTCTTTGTTTAACTCTTCCACCATGTGTTTCCCCAAGGAATACAACCACAGCTTTTCAAGACAAATGTGAATAAGTTCCTTATTGCCCATCCACAATACTAGCATGCTATAGATTGACCAACCTCTCATGGATGGTTTCTTTATAAAAAAAAAAATAAATAAATCTTGAGTCCCTAACATTTTTAGCATTGTCTGAAATACTGAGCTGTGTGATCAATTTTCTTTGGTTGCATGGTCAAAAAAAAAAAACTGAGTTTCATCATCAAATTCCTGACATGTACCTTCAAGGGGGTGTATAGGATATGATAGTACTACATGAAAAATTTACATCATTACTGACTTCCTATCAACAATTTTCCTCCAAATCAATCTGTTATCTGTCAAGACTCCAGCATTATCAGATCTTATATTTTAATCTTCTAAGCCTTTTTTTACTGTATCAATTCACCTACATCTTGGTCTTCCTCTGGGTCTTTTTCCTGCCAACCTGGCAGAGAACACTTGTTTTGTTAATCTTTTCTTTTCCATTCTATTTAAGTGACTATACCACCTGAGATTAGCTCTGCTAACACATTCCTGGGGTGTATAGGATATGATAGTACTACATGAAAAACTTATATCATTACTGACTTCCTATCAACAATTTTCCTCCAAATCAATCTATTATCTGTCAAGACTCCAACATTGTCAGATCTTATATTTTAATCTTTTTTTACTGTATCAATTCACCCATCTTGGTCTTCCTCTGCGTCTTTTTCCTGCCAACCTGGCAGAGAACACTTGTTTTGCTAATCTTTTCTTTTCCAATTTATTTAAGTGACTATACCACCTGAGATTAACTCTGCTAACACATTCCTGGATGCTAACAATGTAGAGTTCTTTTCTAATGTCTTCATTTTTAATGATATTGCCATTGATGCCATCTGTTCACACCCCTAATCTTTCTCGGGACTCTCATATCTGCGGTCTCTAGTCTTTGGTCAAGTGTTTTATTTCTAACCCATCTCTCAGATCCTTAAATTAGAATGGGTTTGAACACTTTCTTCTATACAGCTAAATTTAGTATTTTTTCTAAATTCTCTCTTATTCCATATAAATTTATCCAGTCGACATCCTGCCATACCAGCTTTGTTGATTCTGTTGTCCATTTTCATATTTAATTTTTCATCTTCACTAAAAATCTACCTAAGTAGCTGAAATGTTTTACTATAGGTTTTTCATTCACAATGCAGTTGATATTTTCAATGCTTCTGCCTAATTTCATTGTCTTTGTCTTGTTATTGTTGACCTTCATATCATATTTATTAAACAGTTATTCAGTTTAGTCAGGGAATCTTGCAGACTTGTACCACATTTATTTAGAAGTATTACATCATTTGCATAAAGTAAAGAGCCGAGATTGATATCTCCAATGGTGGAAAAAACATTTAAGAGAAATGCAATCAGGACTACATATCAATATTAGTCAAAATTGAGGTAGGAAAAAGCCATCAAAAAACTGAAAGGTGGAAAGACAGCTGGAGATGATATTCAATCAGATATAATCAAATATGAATGTATGAAAGTTTATACAGTGGTTGCATTGTATAATTTAGAAGAAGGTGACAGTCCAGATGATTGGCATAAGAGTTCTCATGGTAACCATGTATAAAAATGAGTACTAAAACAATGTAAGAATTAGAGGAATTTCCTTATTGAGCATGCCTGGTAATATTTATACAAGTGGAAAGGTTGAGAAAAATTGTGGAAGGAAAACTAGGAGAAGAACGAGCTGGGTTCAGGCTAATTAGAGGTTCAAATATTATGCACTTTAAGGTTTTCCATGTAGAGTAATAGTTAATCAAGGTGATATGGAGTGAGCTTACAGGACGATTTAAATAAGCTGTCAGTATGGACAAAATTTAATGGTTGTCAGTTTGATGTCGAGAAATGTAAAGGTATGCATTTTGAGATAAATAGATTACAAGCCATGTATCACATTGATGGCACTGTACTCCAGGAAATAGATGAAGCTAGAGATTTAGGAGTGGTTGTAGACTGAGTTAAAGTTTAGAGGACATAGAAGGTAGCCTATAAGATTACTTAGCTATTGAAGAACACATTAACAAGTAGAAATAAGCAAGTTGATATTCTTCTCTATAAGACTTGGATATGTCCACATCCAGACTACTGTGCTCAAGTCTGGTACTCTGGGATTCTTGGGAATGATGAAACGGTGAAGAAGATTCAGAGGTGAGTGGCCTGTGGAATGTTCCCAATGAGGATAGATCGAAGGTGTATGAATTGCAGAAGTTGGTTGATATGAGAAAAAGAGGGGGGATATGATGGAAATTTAAGTTGCTTAAAGGGTTTTATAGGATAGATGCAGGGGAAATGTTTCAGCACTTGGCTTAGAACCCAGATGAAGGGATCATCCCTAGAAGTTGAATAAAGATGTGGTTAGTAGGGATGTGAGGACTAGATTTTTTTGAGTGTTTTAAATGAGTGGAATGGGTTGCCAGAGTGTCAGTTGTGAATGCTTTGTCTGAGAGATGTGTGTTTTAGTAGGCACATTAAATTGGGACCAGTGCAAAAATGAAAACACCACAAAGAAATATAAAAACGTACTCCCATGGTTCTGTATCTTACATATTTGATAATGATTGACTTAATGTGATCCAATCTATCCACACAATTCCTTGTGTGGATAGATTGGAGTTATAACTCAGCAGTTAGAACTGAATGAGGCAACAGGAAGGTGACCCGATGTTAAATCAAATGTGGGACAAGAGTGCATATTATCTCCACTGTTATTCATCTGTATGGATCACAGTATGAAAAGGAAAGTGGCATTAAACCTGATATCAAATTGGACATGTTAATCTAAGCTCTTTACTTTATTCAAATAATATTATACATCTAAATTAAATCAATACAAAGCTGCAAATTTCCTAACTAAATTGATTGACTGCTGTAATAAATTTGGTATGAAAATCGGCAATAAAAATTAATGGAGAATTATAGTGTAAGTAAAATATTTCAGATTTTTATTTTTGGTGAAGATAGCAAATTAAATATGAAAATAAGGCAACCGAATTAGCAAAGCAGGTATGGTAAGAAATCAACTGAATAAATTTATATGAAATAAATGAGAAATTAGTCAAAACATTTAACTAGCTGTATACAATAGTGTTCAAATAAATTTTAAGTTACATATCTGGGAGATGTGTTAGAAGAAACACTTGATCAAAGACTGCAGACCATAGATAAGTTTCTGAGAAAGATATTAGGAAAGAACTTGACATTGTTAACATTCATGAATACATGTGTTAGCATTGCTAATTTCAGGTGGTATGGTCTTAAACACAGAATGGCAAAAGAAAGGTTAGCAAAAGTTTTTCCAGTATGGTAGGAAGAAGACTCGACTAGGTGGATTGATATGGTAAGAAGTGCCATAGAAGAGTGGAATATAAGATCTCGTAATATTGCTCTATTGGCAGAAAACAGATTAATTTGGAGGAAAATTGTTACCAGGAAGTTAGAAATGTAATGTTTAACCTTTACATCCTCTGAGAGTTCTTATCAGGAATTTGACACTGTTAGCTGGACTAAGAGAAAAAAACTGGTATTTCAGAGAGTTTAGGAACAGAGACTCCTAGAATACTTTTCTGAGAAACCTGTGACTGGGAATGGAAACAGTGGAAATGTTTTTGTATGATGATCAGGTTAGTAGATTACCTATTTTCCATGTTGTTTCTCTACATCCAGAAATTTACACTACCAAGATAGGTCCATGATGTAAGTTTATTAATCATTGTAATATATGTCTTCTCTTCACTAATGTAGTTTTAATCATGGCATTATCATAAATCAACCAAAAACAATTGATTAAAGTGTGTTGCCCTATAACATAAAAATCTTTCTTGTACATTCTACATGATTAATACAACTTACTGAGTTGTTCACCTCCCTCATGCTATCAAATACATAATCTACAGAACCATGGGAGTACAATGTTTTTATATTTCTCTGTGGTATTTTCATTTTTGCATAGGTCCCAATTTAATGTGCCTATTAAAATGTTATTGTGTTTTGATGAATTTAGAATATTGTTTAGTTATGTTAAGGATGTGTTAGTTGGGTCATAATGGACATGATAAATTGCTAAAACCCATTGTTTAATAGTTCATTTTCATTGGCCAGTTCTGCATTTTTGCTGTTTAGATCTTGAATACAGCTAAAACTGAATTCCTTTTTCTTTTATGCCAGTTATGTCTTCTTGTATTTACTCCCCCAAATTTTTGGAAGAATTATTTTAGTTCTGCTATACTTTCGCCATCTTCCCTATTTAGCTTTGGTGGGACTGTGCTTGTGAATATTTCTGTTTTCTGTACAGGGTATATCATGTATTGGGGGGAAGGGTTTCTATTGGTGCAACTCTGGCTTTTCCAATTCATTTTCTTCTTTTTTGATGTCTTTCTGTAGTTTCAGACAAATCAGTGCACATAGGGTGAATGTATTCATGACATTGTTTTTATCGCAGGCCTTACCTTTATAGTTCTTACATTTTTTGACAAACATGGTATTGAAGTAGTTTACTGCAGATACCATCGGTGGGTAATTCCTGTGCATGTTGAAGGGCTATACTGCCTACCTTTGTTCCATAGATTTTCTAACCACTGTACTCACAATAAGGATTTTAATTACTAGTTTTTTTTTTTTGAGAATGATGTGACTGAATTAGTTGATCCATGTCTACTTGTTTGACTCTGCAAGTAGAATAACCTGGGCACACTACTTAAATTAACACAGAGATGCTAAACACAATTTTGTATTTGTGTGCTCGCTCACATATAAACCGAATGTGATCTTAATGTTCTCTAATCCTAATATAGGCTGGCCTGCCAGTTGAGTAATAATAAATAAGATCACTACGTTAAGCAAGCCTTTTTTTTTTTTCTAGGATTTAGGGATTGGAGCTGATCATGAATATAGATAAGGGATGCTGATTTTATTTTGGGATTTTTCACTGTGCTTGTTCAGACTCTGGTTGTATCATGTAATTATCTGTCTAGTTGTCCAATGCCAGCCTTTGTTGGCTAAGTGAATAATATTACACTCTACCCAGTAGGTCATAAGTTCAAATTTCACTATGAGCATACTTATTTGTAACTTCAGGGGGGAAATCAATTTCGTTACCTGTTGTGAGACCAGCTTGCTTGTTAGAGTCTGAAGTGACTTGAAGTTCCATGTTTGGAACTACACTATTTCTGGATCTTGTAAAAATAAATAAATAATAAAAAAAATCCTTAGCTCACTTACAGTATTAATGTATTGTATGTTTGCTCAGTATCTCATAAACTTCTTTTAGGGAGAAGGCAGAAGAACTGGTAACAACATTTAAATTCTAAATGCAGAACGAGTCATACAGCATGCTTATAATATCACATATCTTAGTCACAGCTGTACAGATAGGAAACTCTATTAGAGTTAAGAGGTGTTGGGAGTAATGTATAATTAGCTGTTAATTGCTCACCAGTGTGGCTAAATAGCACACATGTTAAACTTGGTGATAGCCAACTAAATAATACAATGAGACTGATTTCTGGCACAATTAAATCAACGCCCACACACTGGCTTCCAGCTCTTAGTAACATTGTTCCACCGAATCTGCACAGGACTAAGGCTCTCTTACATGAGAATAAGAAAATCTTGGAGAACACAGCCTTACCAATACATTTAGATCTCCCAGACTTAAGTGTATGACGATTGAGATCAAGACATCCACCACTACAATTAGCCCACCTGCTACTACATTCTAACTTTGACTTGAAGCAAAAGTGGCAAGAACAGTGGGAGAGCCATACAGATGACATCACAAAATTTTCTCTCAAGAAAGTTTTGATGCTTGCCCACACTTCCCACGAAAATCCTGGACTCAGCTTAATAGAATACGAACTGGTCATGGTGTATGTGCAGACATGCTTTTTAAATGGGGTAAACGACCATCCCCACATTGTGATTGTGGAGCTCAGAGACAAACTGTGAACCATATTGTGACTCAGTGTTATCTCAGAGCATATTCAGGAGACAAATTGGACTTCTTAAGTGCTACACCCAAAGCTATGAACTATCTGACCAATATGGATGTAACCTTTTAATTTTATTGGTTTTTAAAATGACTTTTGACTTTTAATTTTATATGTTATTAAAGTGTATTGTACTGCATGTTTTGATATTCATGCCATACGAATAAATAAGCTGTTAATTATTTAATTTTAAATTAGTTAATTATATATCTGTTCCCACATCTGAACTGTAAAGTGTTTCCTCCTACTGTACTTCTGTGACTGAGATATGTGATATTTTACACATCTCGCATATGTGATATTATACACATGCTCTGACTTTTTCTTATATAAACCCCAGATAATCTCTTGATTCCAGTATATATTACCAGACTTCATCACCCATAATGAACACTCATTTCTTGCTAACCTGGCTAATTTTCCTTTACATTTTCTTTTGATTACCTTCCTTCATATTACAAGGTCTATAGCAACACCCAAGTAAATATTTCATCCAGTTCACCTCAACCTCATGCTGTACTGCCCCAAAACCGCAGCCACTATTTGCACCTTACAAATTTACCTTAGATGGGCACAAGTCATTTGCTACCACCCACAGAACTCTTCCCTGTCTATCTTCACGAAAAATATATCCATTCATCATTCCTGTCAGGTTGTCATCCTCGCTTATACCAATAATTTTTTTGGTGAAACTCAAGGCAGCAATGTGATTCTCCTTATTTAATACTTCTGGCATTAGTAAACAAACATAAGAAATCATTTCTGGTTCTGCAAGTCCTACAATCTTATAGATGCTGATGATACCATTCTAATAGCAGAAAACAAACAAATTAATCAAATTACTGCAGCTATTAATTGAAAAAGGTCAAGAGTTTGGATTAGATATAAATGCAAAAAAAAGACCAAATTTATGAAAAATCTCAAAAGAAAACAGATCCAAGCCAGAAATATTCATAAACAATATGAAAATTGAACATACTTCTTCTTTTCAGCCATTTTCTGTCCATTGCTGGACAAAGGCCTCCTCCAGTTCCTTCCACCTTTTTCTGTTCTTGGCAAGGGTTGACCAGTTTTGAACATACAGCAGAATACAAATATTTAGACACCTACTTTACTGCAGATGGAAAGAAAGATGAAGAAATAAAAAAAAAAAAAAAAAATAAGAACATCCATAGCTAAAGATGCCTTCTGGAAAAATAAAGATCTTATTGGAAGTTCTGTGAGTATCAAGACAAAAGAATGATAAGAACATTAGTGTTCCCAGTTTTCATTTATGGAAGTGAGACTGGGGGTATTCAAGAAGAGCATAAGATAACAGATAATAGCCTTTGAAATGTGGTGCTATAGGAGAGCTCTGAAAATCTCATGGACAGATTACATGAAAATACAGATTTCTACAGAGAATGAGAACACAGATTTTTATTACAGGAAATGATCTAGAGAAAAATTAGATTGGCATGTACTGAGAGGTTCAGCAGGACATATGATACCAACAATTTTATGGGAAAAGGATCAAGAGGTAAAAAATGAAGGACATGGTTTGAAGATATACGATCATGGACAGGATCACGTTGCTATGCAGAAACAAAGGAAAGCTTTGTTTTTGCAAAGGAAAGAAGCTACATGAAGTCCTACAAGCATCACTTTAACAATGTGACTCTTCAATACCTTCTCCAGTTCCTTCCTCTATATTACCACCAAATTTTACAACTTTTCTCTCACCCAAACTCTCCCCTCACATCCCAGCCATCTTGTTTTCCTGTTTGTGTTGTGCTTCCATCTTCTCATTCATTCATGATTCACCTCTTCATTTGCAAGCCTCTCTACCTACCCTGCTTTTATGCTCTTTCATATCACCTTGTGCCACCTCAGGTCTATTCATTATAGTCATGACCTCTCTTTCTAGTAACAGTCTCTGCAACTGACTTACATCAAAAAACCATTTAAATGCAGCCTATTTTTTTTTTATACAGTTCCCTCCATTCCTCAAATTCATTATTTGTTTTATTTGCATTCTTTATTTTATTATGTTTTATTGTTTGCATTCTAAACACAAGCCACTTAAATGTGGCTTGTGTTTAGGAATATAGTCTGGTAGCATATTTTGATAATTTTGTAATGGTTTGTTGTTGTTTGTCTATGAAGCATTGCTGTTGTTTATTGACTGGTAAAAAATGCAGCATCTTATTTTTATCATCATTAGATACAAAATTCATCATGAATTTATTTTATTTCAGGGTTGTTACAAAGAGGTTGTGAGTTTTGTTAATGGCAACTTGGGAGCCATAGGTGGTGGTGCAGTCGGTGTTGCTTGTTTCCAGGTAAGAGATTATAGTGATTAAATTACTTTTGTCAAACAAGGGTTTAATCTCTGTGTTGTGTGTCATGATGTTTCTGGATGGGAGGTAGGGGAGCATGGCAGTTGAACCAGAACCATTTAACTCGATCAAACTATTCTAAATGCTTGTTAAAAAATTAATTCATTTTTCATTTTTTTGACTCATTATGCTTATAAGGTAAACTGATTGCATGTGATTAATAAACAGCAATTCATGAGTGAAATTTCAAAATAAAATACCTAGTAGTCTTTGAATATACGTAGAATTCGAATTCAATAAATCATGCCAGAAGAGTTGCCAAGGTATTAACGCAATGACTCAATTACATAGATTTGCTTACCAAAATTCATGACAATCTTCACATGCTTCTAACACCCTATGGCATCCTTAACCCTTCCATTATATTATGTGGTTGGCCCTATAGTCACTGTTGTGTGATTATTTTATTACTATCCAAAGAACTCTTACATAATCTTCTATCATTGTTAGGTGGGACAATTTGTATTTTTAGTATTCATTTTCTGCTCTGCTGTTTAGATCACCAACAAGGACCATTTTTTCTTTGTCAGCTGCCTTCTCTAATGATTTGAATTCCTTTTTGCCTTCCTCATTAGTAGACCTTTCTGTGTGACCATGGGCACAAGTTTGCACATGACTAGATATTGCCTGGCATTCATTAAGTTTATTTTTGTTTGGTGTCAAATACTATACATATTCCTTCCTTTTCTTGATCATTATTGCCTGAATATAACATTTTCTAATAATTATTTAGAAGAATCTCACCAGTTTTTGTCTTCTTCATTTCAGCAATACCAGTTATATCATTATGATACTTCTTGTGCTGATTGTGCCTATCTTGAATTATGCTTAACTTGCCACTGTTTGTCCTGATTCCCTGATGAAAACAGCTGGAGACTTTGTTTAATTGGCAATGCTCTATCCACCATGAATTTTCATCATGCTATACCATTATTTTGTTTTCATATAAACCAATACAGAATACAATTTGGTTGGCTGAATAAAATTGCCAGTCCATCTTTCTTTGTTCCATATTCAGGTAGATACCTACTAATAGGATGCACCATGAGAATGTAAGGACTGGTTATTTGGTCAGTTCCCCACATTCTTTAAAAAGCTATGTGGAGGTCTCCTAGTTATTTAAATTTAAGGCTTAAGCACTTCTTACTTAATTCACCTTCCTTTTTTTTTTATTCTTAGTTAACAGGATTTGGATGTTGTCAATCACGTAGGTACAAATGTAATAAAAATGTGGATTTCAAAAAAAAAAAAAAAAATATCCCTCTTAAAAACACATTGCATATAATATAATACTGAAAATCTATAAATAGCAATTGACATCAGTATGTTAAAAAAAATTATAAATTGGATTATAAAAAAACAAAGATCTGTATTTAAGTTTTGTAGATCAGGAAAAGGACAAGGTGCCAAGAGAGAAGTTATTGAAAACACTACAGTTATGTAGTCAGTGGGGCATTATATCAAGCAATACTTAGTCTTTGAGTTGTAAGTCAGCAGTTAGAATTGAAGGAAGTACAGGAAGATGGTTTAATGTTAAATCTGGTGTCAGACAAGGATATACATTATCTCCTTTGTTATTCATTATCTATATGGATCACATTATGAAGGAAAGTGGTATTAAACCTGATATCAAAATTGGAGATGTTAATGTCAGCTCTTGGCTTTATGTGGATGATGTTATACTTCTAAATAAATCCGCTACAAGTCTGCAAGATTCCCTGACTAAATCGAATAACTGTTGTAGTAGATATTATATGAAGGTCAGCAATAACAAGACAAAGACAATGAAAATAGACAGAAGAATTGAAAATATCAACTGCATTGTGAATGGAGAACCTATAGAATAAGTAAAACATTTCAGCTACTTAGGCATGATTTTTAGTGAAGATGGTAAATTAAATATGGAAATAGACAACAGAATCAACAAAGCCGGTATGGTAAGGTGTCAATTTAATAAATTTATATGGAATAAGAGAGAAATTATTGAAAACACACTAAATTAGCTGTATACAAAACAGTGTTCAAACCAATTTTATGGATCTTAGAGCTGGGTTAGAAGTAAAATACTTGAACCAAAGACTATAGACTGCAGATATGAGAGTCCTGAGAAAGATTAGAGGTGTGAAAAGATGGCATCAATGGCAATATCATATTAAAAACAAGGATATTAGGAAAAAAAAACTTGACATTGTTAGCATCCAGGAATATCTTAGCAGAGCTAATCTCGGGTATGGTCACTTAAACAGAATGGGAGAGGAAAGATTAGCAAAACAAGTATTCTCTGCTAGGTTGCCAGGAAAAATGACCTTGAGAAGACCAAGATATAGGTGGATTGATATGGTGAAAAGTGTCTTAGAAGATAGGAATATAAAATCTGATAATGTTGGAGTCTTGACACATAACAGATTGATTTGGAGGAAAATTATAGATAGGAAGTTAGTAATGATGTAAATTTTTCATATAGTACTATCATATTCTGTACACCACTTGAGGGTACATGTCAGGAATTTGATGATGATGAGAAAGTGCCAGATTATAAAGAAACCAATCTTCTTGAATGGCAGGCAATATCAAGTAGAGTGATGGGATCAAATATCAGAATGGGGAACTGGACAGTGAGATTTATTTGTGCCTGTGGTCCCATAGAATTCCTCCACTTCTATTAAGTTAGAAATGGAAGAATATTTCAAGCTTTAGAGAGAGCAACTGCCACAATAAACAAAGAAAAGTTGGTCCTTGTTGGAGATCTAAATAGCAGAGTAGGAAACGATTGTCAGACATACAAAAATATTTTGGGAAAATTTGGAGAAAAGAACAGAGCTAATAGTAATGACAAATACCTGTTGTTGGATTTCTGTTCAGGACATGGACTGGTTATTAATAACACAATGTTCCAACATAAATGTGCACATCTTCACATAGTGAGAAGAGGCTAGGTATAAGAAAGGTCTCATCGTCTATGTTATTGTTGATAGTGATGTTTTCTTACTAGTGCAGGACACCAGGGTGTACATAAGATTTGAAATTGGAAGTGATCACCATTTCATTTTGAGCAGAATAAAATTGGATTTCATATTGAAAAGAAGAACATGTAATAAAGTTTTAAAGCGAATAAAAGTTGGGTAGCTCTCAGATGTGAACTGTAGACTAAAATACACAAACATTATTCAAGAAAAAATGAAAGAATTTGGGAACAGGAAATAAACCTTGGAGATTCTTGGCAAGCCCTGAAGAAAACAATGATTGATTCAGTTAGAGAGGCATTTGGTGAGGTTATCTGCAAGGATACAAAAGTCAGAACTTGTGCTATTATAGAAGACAGAGACAAATGTAAGAAAGCTAAACGCTGTTTAAAACTAGCTAAATAAGTCATGGGAAGACTGGGGTATGAACATCAAAAATAAATATCAGCAAGGTGGCAAAATATTTTGGAGGCTGTTGAAAAAGCTCAGGAATTGAGGAAAGAGTGCTGTAAAAGGAATCAGAGATGATAAAGATGACTTGAAAACTGATATCCTTGGTGTATGCAGTAATTACTTTGAAAAATTGCTAAATGAAACAATGACAGCACAGTGGTAAAAAAACACTCAGCCGGCATGCAATCAGGAATACATATTCACACTTGAAGTAGAAAAAAGCCATCAAAAGTTTGAAATGTGGCTTTCCACATTTCAGCTGGAGTAGATGATATTTGACTAGAAATGCTCAAGTATGGAGGTATAAAAGTCTTACAGTGGCTGCACTGCATAGTTCAGAAGGCCTGGACAGAGGGACAAATTCCTGATGATTGGAGTAGAGCTATCACTGTACCCATGTATAAAAAAGGGAAATAAAACTAAATGTGAGAATTACAGAGGTATTTCTTTAATGAGTGTTCTGGTTAAGATTAATGCAAGTATACTTGAGAAACAGTTGAAGTATTGTGGAAAGGAAACTTGGTGAAGGACAAGATAGATTCAGGCCAGCTTGTCATACCAAGGATAGGATCAGGTTTTTTCCTTAATAGTTGAGAAATCATTTGAATATAACAAAGATCTGTATTTAAGTTTTTTAGACCTGCAAAAGGCATATTACAATGTGTTAAAAGAAAAGTCATTCCAAAAAATTATGCTACAGTTATATGGTATCAATGGGGCATTATATCAAGCAATACTTAGTCTTTATTTGAGATGTAAGTCAGCAGTTTGAAATGAAGGAAGGATGGTTTAATGTTAAATCTGGTGGTGTCAGACAAGGATGTACATTATCTATATGAATCACATTATGAATTAAAGTGATATTAAACCTGATATCAAAATTGGAAATGTCAATCTCAGTTCTTTACTTTATGCAGATGATGTTATACTTATAAATAAATCTGGTACAAGTCTGCAAATTTCCCTGACTAAATTGAATAACTGTTGTAATAGATTTGGTGTGAGGGTTAGTAATAACATGACAAAGACAATGAAAATAGGCAGAAACATTGAAAATATCAACTACATTGTGAATGATGAACTTATAGAACAAGTTAAACATTTCAGCTACCTAGGCACAATGTTTGGTGAAGATGATAAATTAAATATGGAAATAGACAACAGAATCAACAAAGCCAGTGTGGTAGGAAGTCAACTGAATAAATTTATATGGAATAAGAGAGAAATTAGTCAAAACACTAAATTAGCTGTATACAAGAAAGTGTTCATACCTATTTTTACTTATGTATCTGAGAGTTGGGTTAGAAATAAAATTTGACCAATGACTAGAGACCACAGCCATTTCAGGAGAATTTCACAGATATGAGGATTTCTGAGAAAGATAGATGATTTCAGTGTCAATATGATATTAAAAATGATGATTTAGGAACAAAGAGTGTTAGCAGAGCTAATCTTAGGTGGTATGGTCACTTAAACAGAATTAGCAAAACAAGTGTTCTCTGCCAGTTTGGCAGGAGGAAGACCAAGATATAGGCAGTAAAAAGTGCCTTAGAAGACAGAAATTTAAGATTAGATAATGTTGGAGTCTTGACAGGTAACAGATTGATTTGGAGGAAAATTGTAGATACGAAGTTAGTAATGATGCAAGTTTTTCATGTAGTACTGTATACACCCCTTGGTGGTACATGTCAGCAATTTGATGATGAGAAACCAATGCACTTAAGTGTTATTGTTCTCTGTAGGTCACCAATTATGTTCTGGAATACTAAACCCATTAATGAAGCTTTTAGTGTGCATTATGTTATTTGGGATCACTGCTATAGTAGTGATCCCAAATAACAGTATATTATGTCTTTCTTGGAGCAGTATATTATGTCTTAGAGCATTTGTTCTTATGCTTGGTTTGACCCCCCTCCCTTTTTTTTTTTTAAATAAAAATCTCAAATTTCTGGAGTATAAATTCTGCTACATCCATTTAATACTGGTAAACTTCGGTTGAAAGTTCCTTATTCTTTACATCCTAGACAGGGTTTTCAACCCAAAGACATTGTAAATACCAAATAACCTTGAAGGCTCAACTAAGTGCACCAAAAGAAGGATTTTTCTTTTGAGTCTGCATGCTCTGCTGACACTGAGTAAATAATTGGCTTACTTATCAGTATTAAGAGTGTAGAATAATTTAGAAATGGACATGACATGGCTTAAAGTTCAGTGACTTGAATTTTTCAAGTCATTAGAGAAGTCAGTTGACATAGAGGAGGAAATGCTGGTCCTTGTAGGAGATCTAAACAGCCAAGTAGGAAATGACAATAAAAATGAAAATATCTGCTGGATTTCTTTGCTTAAATGGCAGATTTCAGTACTGGAAACCCATTCATTCATTCTTTGTATCAGCTGGACAAAAAAAAAAAAAAAAATAATACAGCATTTACTGTAGTTATTTTTCTTTGTTTCTACTGATGTATGTAATTTCAGTTATTTATAGCTGAGCAGAAAATAAGAGTTTAAGTAGTGAGATTCTGGAAGGGGAAAAAAAAAGGAAAGTCTGATTTTCCAATCTCCACAGTTTGATTGCTTTTGTGTATGAGTTCCTGAACTGGTAGCAACGGACATATAGAAAAGGGAATGCCAAATATTTTGAGCCGTTCTCACTTTCTTGGGTTTCATTCCAAAGAGATCCTTTAAGATCCCATCTTTCATAAATTTCATTTGACAGAATTGATAGTTGGGCCACTTTCACTGAATTTTTCTGAAATGCTGAAAAAAAAAGTATATTGAATCATTATTTTTCAAGGGAGTATCCCTGCACATCATATGAACTGTTGACTGTTTAAAAAAAAAAAAAAAAAAAAATACAGCCAGTACAAGGAGCATGGGACTTGGTCAGCAGTTCTTTTTCTCCTTTCTCCCTTGGATTTGACTGGATCCAAAGAAAACCCATTAAGTAGGAAGCATGATGTAGCTGTATTATTATTTTTTATTATCTAGGCCAGGTGGAATGGTCTGGAGAAGAGATATGCATGGCAGAACGTGTAAAAGATGTTGAGAAATAAAAGAAAGCACAGATCATGATTGGTCTTCAATACAACAAATACATAGCTGTTTTATAAGAAAACTTAAAAATGCCTCAGAAATATTCCTTATCCTGACACAGTGGAACAAAATCCATTGTTTAATCCTACACCATGTTTGCATTCGCCAAAAATCTAACAACCACAGAATAGGACAGCAATAACTGGCATGGTTCCAGATCTTACAGATTAGTTAGCACAGATATTTTTTCTGGTCACTTTTATATGTAGTAGTGTTGAAATTCTGATAGCATCTGCTGTATGCAATTTTTATATATGTATATGCATTATTTATATATATACCCCTGATGATTTACATCATCAGGGGTATAAACTTGCATATATATATATATATATATATATATGCAAGTTTACCTCTGATGATATAAGTCCGACTTCTGATTATATTGTTTATTTTAATAAACCTGTTTCAGTACCATAAATGAAGATTTACTAAAGTACAGAAATATTAATGTTCAGGTAGTTGTATTATCGTAGGCTCCTTGGAAGATAGGTGTATCTTTCCTCCCTCCATCCCAGTTGATCTGAGGAAGTGTAATAGAAAGGGGTTACAGAGACATCACTACTTGAGTTACGATCCGTGGCAAGTATCACCATCTTTTCACATCACCAAACACAGTACATTTCATGGAAAAGATAACTGTTGATTGCATTTTTGAAAATTATGGAGACAACTACAGTGTTTGAATAAAAACTTTAGTTTAATATAACTAAAATCTACATTCGACGTTTCAACCTTTATGTCAAGGTAATCTTCTGGAGCATACAACTATACACAGAAAACAAGCTACACTACAATCAAACTGGTTTGTTAAAGATACTGACCAACCTCTACAACAATTGTTGGCCTGACCTCTGGTGAAAACAAAAAAAAAAATTATACATCGATAGAATCCTATTATTAGTGTTATCTGTTGGTTGTAGAAATATATTGGGCGAAACAAGTATCTATTTATATACATATATGAACATCATGATTATACCTGTACATTCCAGCCAGTTGGTATGGAATGGTTTCTAATACTAGTTGAAGATTGGCTAGAGTCCTGACTTATGCTAGATCTTATATATTAGGTAGGCTGAATGTGCCATCCAGATCCTGGGAATTTTCATGCCATCTTTGTTGTTGATATTTGGGTGGTTTATCAGGATTTCGCAGGCTTCCTTGCATTTCCTTTCATACCAGGTTGTTGTGTGGTGTAAAGAACAGGTGCTTTTCCAGTTGATTTGGTTTAAGGTGTTGAGCGCGTGGTCTGAGAGGCCTGCTTCACCATAATGGTTATATTTAATGTGTCTGTGTTCTTTCTTGCGTATAGGGATTGTCCGTCCTGTTTCACCAATGTACGGTAAGTTACAGGTGCAGCGGATGCAATAGACTCCAGGATGTACTAATGGAAGGAGAGGCTCCTTAGAGGAGTTGAATATGGTTTTAAGTTTAGTGGGTAGTTTAAAGGTGGCATTGAGGTTATAATGTTGTAGGATTCTGTTGATTTTTTCTGATAACCCTTTAATGTATGGGATGGCTATGGTTTTACTGTAATCTAGATTCGTTTTTGTTGTTTTATGGAGTATTTTATTAATAGTATTTTTGTTATAGCCATTATTTATGAATGTGTTGCTGATGATTTTTAGTTCTCGTTTCAGGGCTTGCTGGTTAGAGCAACTTGTTGTAGCTCTAACCAGCAAGGTTAGAGCTACAACAGGTTGTAAGTCATTAACACCTGTTTAAGGGTGTTAATGACTCCGTATCATTGACTGGATACATATATACATATATCTATATATCAAAAGATATATCTTTTGATAAAACAAAAGATATAATACATATATCTTTTGTTTTATCAAAAGGACACGATTTCACTGTAACGGTGAAATCGTGTCCTTTTGATAAAACAAAACGTTCACAGTCTGTTAGTGGACATCCAGAAACATTTATAACTACTTTATCTATATCAATATTATTACTGGATCTAGGTAGGCTGACCAGTGATTCAAATTTGCGTTTTAGCTTGTCACGAGAATCATTAAAGACCTTTAGGTAAGAACTCAAAGATATGCGCATTATAGTATTAAAAGTTTCAACCGTTAAAACAGATTCCAGAGTGTTTTTTATGTCCATAATTTCTCTACTTAAGAGGGCAAGAGAGCTTCGTGTAGCTGATTATTTAAAAGAGACTTACTTGCCCTCTTAAATGGATTTTTTTCATAACATAGACAGGGGTATTCGATCCTTATCCCAAAAAACAGCCAACAGATTACGTTTTGAATGTGCAAAAATTCTTTTTAATGCCAAGCCTCCTAGTCTTAATCTTTCTTACTCTGAGTTAAAAGCATTGAAATCACTGAAGAATAACATTAATTTAATTATTATGAAAGCTGATGTAGAAGGCTGTAGTGATTCAAGATAGGAAGGAATTTGAGAGAAAAATGTCTTCTTTTACTTCGTGACTGCTCAACTTATAGGCCTCTTACATCGGATCCTACCCAGAGTCAATTGAAGAGACTTAATTCTCTTATAGATAATGTATCTACATTGAATGAAGATCAAAAGAAAAAACCTAAAACCTTCTTCGGTCGTCCACCTAGATTGTATGGTCTTCCAAAAGTTCATAAACCAGCCATTCCTTTAAGACCAGTCGTAGATTGTATAGGTTGCCCCACTTACAAAATCTCAAAATTTTTATCAAATTTACTCTCCTCTTCAACTAGAAGAACTGATATTTATATAAAAAATACTTTGGATTTCAAAAATAAAATTTCAGATCTTCATTTGGACATTTCTGATATCATGATCAGTTTAGATGTTGTTTCTTTATTTACAAATGTTCCTCTTTCTGAAAGCATTGAATTACTACAACAGGAATTTCCTTCAGACATTGTAAAATTATTTGATTTGGTAATACATTCTGGTTATTTTTCCTTTAAAAATAAGTTGTATCAACAAATTGAAGGAACAGCAATGGGCAATTCTCTTTCTCCTGCTATCTCCAATTTCTTTATGGAACATTTTGAACGACGTATCTTTGACAACATTTCTCACAGACCTACTCATTGGTTCAGATATGTCGATGACATTTTTGCTGTATGGAATGGCTCTTCGGATGAACTGCAACAATTTCTCACTAAGTTAAATGCACTTCATCCTAGGATCAAGTTTACCCTAGAAGTAGAATCAAATAAGCAGTTAGCCTTTTTAGATCTTCTAATTCTTCGCCAACCAGATGGTAACCTACATTTCTCAGTTTATAAAAAGAAGACTCATACAGGCCATTATATCCATGTGGAATCTCATCACCATCCCAGTCAAAAGGCAAAAACTATTAAAACACTGGGTTCATCGGGCCCACTCCTTTTGTTCTACAGACGATCTTTTACAGAAAGAACTACAATATATAACTTCTTCCTTTCTATCTAATGGTTATAAGAATTGCTTCATTAAAAGAACTTTGAGTAGTTTTAATGTCTTCCTCTTCAAACACAGAAGAAATAATGTGCATTCCTATCCCTTATGTACAAGGCATCAGTGAATGTATAGCAAAAGTTTTAAAACCACTGAATATTTTTGTTGCCTTTCGACCGTTTAGAAAAATCTCCACCTTTCTCACTTCTCCTAAGGACAAGCTTCCACATCTTAATCATCCAGGTGTCTACCAGATTCCGTGCTCTTGTGGATTATCTTATTTCGGACAAACGGGAAGATCTGCCTCTATTTGGTTAGAACACCAATCTTATATTGAATACTTTAAACCTGAAAAGTCTGGACTTGCAGAACATGCCATCTTCACTAGACATAGAGTTCATTGGAGAAAGACAAGAGTTCTTCACAAAAGTCAGTTCCTAATGGAACGCCTTTATAAAGAAACATGTGAAACTCTACTTCATTCTCCTAACTTAAACAGATCCGACGGCTTATGTCTACCCCATTTATGGGAGATAGGAAAGATTAGCTGATTTGTAAAGTACTAACTTTTTATTGTATTGATTTTTTTTTTTTTAATTTAATTTTTTTTTTTTTAGGAAATTTATTGACCTTTTTAGTTATCTTACACCAGCTACTTAGGTGGCGCTTTTTGGAATTGTCAGTTATTGTTTAATTTGAGCTTAATATGTACTGAAGATGCCTGTGACACAGAGGCGAAAATTATACTATTAAGTAATCTTTGTACGTGAGTTTTTTCCGTTATTAATTTTGTATCGATATGTATAATGCTATGCATTAAGGGAAGGGCCACTACCCAGACCAGTTTCGACCTTTATTGAGGTCTCGTCATTGGGAGCCAGACCCAGAAGTGGTGATACTAAGGCAGAAGCAATGGAGAGTCATATTTACCTATACAAGTTGCCAAAAGGTGTACCACCTTATTATTAAATTACTCTGGATTTAGAGAGAGATGTTGGAAGTTTTTTTTCACTTGGTTAGACTATAATAAATTTAGTTTAATCCTTTATCCAGGTGTAAGCAAACAAAGTTTGCACCTGAAGTCTTCAGGGCTGAGGCAACTCGTGGTAAAGGTAGACCAAGCTCTCATCACTCCTTGTTTCAGTATCTCCCATAATGCATTAAGGGAAGGGCCACTATCCAGACCGGTTTCGACCTTTATTGAGGTCTCGTCACTGGGAGCCAGACCCAGAAGTGGTGATGCTAAGGCAGAAGCAATGGAGAAGTCATATTAACCTATACGAGTTGCCAAAAGGTCTACCACTTTATTATTAAATTACTCTGGATTTAGAGAAAGATGTTGGAAGTTTTTTTTTTATATCCACAAGGAGATGTGCTTTGCATTATGGGAGATACTTAGACACCGAGTGATGAGAGCTTGGTCCACTTTTATCACGAGTTGCCTCAGTCCTGAAGATACTTCAGGTGCAATGCGTACACTTGGATAAAGGATTAAACTAAATTTATTATAAATCTAAATGCCTTCTCCACCAGCCATCAATATTTTGTTTTGGTAAAATTTAATTTTAGATATTCCATGCTGTAAACATGAACTCAGTTTCTTCATCATAAAGTCATCCTCATCTTGAGGAATTATCACTTGATTGCCAGCAAACAATAATTGAAAATATTAAAGTAAAATTTAGGAACAAAGTACATGCCTACTAACACAAAAACCAAGTACTTGCTG
This sequence comes from Typopeltis vanoorti, assembly GCF_054136105.1. Classification (NCBI taxonomy): domain Eukaryota; kingdom Metazoa; phylum Arthropoda; class Arachnida; order Uropygi; family Thelyphonidae; genus Typopeltis; species Typopeltis vanoorti. The sequence goes on along the minus strand of NC_143561.1, from coordinate 117,243,892 downwards.
AAATCCTATGCAGTGTCTAACCTTTATTGAGGTTTCATCAGTGAGAACCAGACCCATGGAAATACTAAATGGAATGGATTTCCATATGTAAGTAGCAATCTGACATATCAGTATTCTTTGGATGAGAGAAATTTGAGATTTGTAGCAAGTTTTTTTCTCAGAAGATCAATTATACTTGGATAGGCTGAGAGTAATAAATTATATTGTTTTCATCTTTCTTCCACATGTGAGCATTCTAACGTTTCATAAGAAATGTTGATTTCAGTTTTACATTTTACATGGAAGTATGTGTGTCCAGGATTATTAGATTGTTTTTCAGAAATATTTCTTATGTATGTTTTGATAGAAAAACTGCAAGTTATAGTTTGCCCACCAATTTGAGGTCCCTCGACACTTCTGCGCATGTCAGAAAAAGGAGAATCCATTCCGATAATAGGGTAATCAGTCTATCCTCTGGGATGTAAGAATAAACAAACTGAGTTTTTTATTATTACAGGTCGGAAAATTTAGCTTTTCTTTTACGAACATTGCTGTTTTTAAAGTGTAACTATTTTGCTTGTATAACAGTTGGAAAAATGTACGTAAAGTGTTAATAAAATTAAAAAAGCTATAGCATAAAACAAAAATGTAACTAAGTTTATTTTTAAGAAAGTTTTCTATAAAATAAAAAGAATTATACAGAAAAACAGAAATTATTTCAAATGAACTTAAATATTCCAAACTTACAGTTGAGAGAACTGAGGCACTTTAATGTCCTAAACTGATTAATTATTTATGAGTTGTTGTGACTCTCAATAGCATGCAAAAAAATGTTGGAAAAAATACCATTGTCAAATTCTTTTACTCTTCAGAGTCATCTGAATTGGTGTCCGAATCGCCATCACTTTCACTTAAACTTATCACGGTTCGCACAATTCTTCGATAATTCCGTCTCTATCCCAATATATATTTTCCAATGAGGTGACATGAGAGCAATATTTTCCCAATTTGAACTGTAATACTTTCAATCGCCTGTTCTGAAAGCTTAAAAAGTTTCGACATGTCAATATCCCCAGTTACGTTGCGATGGCGAATGAAACTTTTCACTTCTGCCCAAACATACTCAATAGCATTAATATCGCAATGATATGGTGGTGCTTAAGGGTCAAAGCTGTATAACTGAGAGGAGACCTCCACATAGCCTTTAAAGGAATGCGGAGAACCGACCAGGGCTTCTGACCTAATGTCCAATCCTCACCTTCTCGTGGTGCACCCTGTTGGGTATCTACTTTGATACTGAACGAACGAGGATGGGCTGGCAATTTGGGATTTAGCCGACCAAATTGTATTCTTATTGGTTAAACCAAAATAAAAAATGATGGTACAACATGACAAAATTTCATGCCGGCTGGGGCGTCGCCCGGTTAAACAAGGCCCCCGTTGTTTTCGCCAGGGAACCAGGGTGAACAGCGAAAAGTCAGCTACTGGAACAAATCTGAAAACAAACCCCAACTCAACATCATCAGAGTTAAAGATCGGTACTATCAACGTAAGAAGCCTGAATGGCAAAGAAATGGAGCTAGCTGAGGAATTAGATAAGTACCAGATCGACATAATAGGGGTGACTGAAACAAAAAAGACCAAAACTGGTGAGATCTTTCTGAGCAATAAATACAAAATGTTATATTCGGGCAATGACAATCAAGGAAAAGGAGTAGCCATAGTATTCAACACAAAATACGAGGCTAATCTTCTTGAATGGCAGTCAGTCTCAAGTAGAGTAATGTGGGCAAATATGAGAATGGGAAACTGGACAATGAGACTTATTTGTGCCTATGGTCCCACAGAAGGTTCTACTACGGTAGAAGTGAAGGAATTTTTTGAGGCTTTAGAAAAAGCAACTGACACAATGAAAAAGGAAAAGTTGGTCCTTGTTGGGGATCTAAATAGTAGAGTAGGAAATGATTGTGAGACATACAAAAATATTTTGGGAAAATTTGGAGAAAAGAGCAAAGCTAATAATAATGACAAATATCTGTTGGATTTCTGCTCAGGACATGGACTGGTTATTACTAACACCATGTTCCAACATAAAAATGTGCACAAATTCACATGGAGAGAAGAGGCTAGGAATAAGAAAAGTCTCATTGACTATGTTATTGTTGATAGTGATGTTTTCTCCCTGGTGCAGGACACCAGAGTGTACAGAGGATTTGAAATTGGAAGTGATCACTATTTAGTCTTGAGCAGGATAAAATTGAATTTCATATTGAAAAGAATAACATGTAAGAAAGTTTTAAAGCGAATAAAAGTTGAGCAGCTTTCAGATGTGAACTGTAGACTAAAATACAGAAATATTATTGAAAAGAAAATGAAAGAGTTTGAGAATAGGAATCAAACCTTGGAGATTCATTGGCAAACTCTGAAGGAAACATTGATTGATTCTGCCAGAGAGGCATGTGGTGATGTTGTGTGCAAGGATAAAAAAATCAGAACTCCCTGGTGGACACAGGAAGTTAAAGAGGCAGTGAAGGAAAAGAAGAAAGCATATCAAAAGTTCCTGGCAAATAAGTCAGCTTTTACTCTTACAGAATACAGAGACAAATGTAAGAAAGCTAAACAGTGTGTAAAACTAGCTAAACAAAAGTCATGGGAGGACTTTGGCAAGAATATAGAAAATAAATATCAAGAAGGTGGCAAAATATTCTGGAGGTTGTTGAAGAAGCTTAGGAATGGAGGAAAGAGTGCTGTAAAAGGAATTAGAGATGATAAAGGTGAAATGAAAACAGGAGAAAAAGATATCCTTGAAGTATGGAGTAATTACTTTGAAAAACTGCTAAATGAAACAAGCAGTGATAACAGCACAGTGATAAAAAACACTGACCAGGCAAGCAGTCAGGAATACATATCCATACTTGAAGTAGAAAAAGCCATCAAAGGCTTTAAATGTGGAAAGGCAGCAGGAGTAGATGATATTCGACCAGAAATGCTGAAGTATGGTGGTATAAGAGTCTTACAGTGGCTGCACTGCATAGTTCAGAAAGCCTGGACAGAGGGACGAATTCCCGATGATTGGAGTAGAGCTCTCATAGTACCCATATATAAAAAGGGAAATAAAACTGAATGTGAGAATTACAGAGGTATTTCCCTACTGAGTGTTCCTGGCAAGATCTATGCAAGTATACTTGAGAAATGGTTGAGAAGAATTGTGGAAGAAAAGCTTGGTGAAGAACAAGCTGGATTCAGGCCAAATAGAGGCTGTCAGGATCAGATCTTCACTTTACGACAAATAGTCGAGAAAGCATGGGAATATAACAAAGATCTGTATTTAAGTTTTGTCGATTTGGAAAAGGCATATGACAAGGTGCCAAGAGAGAAGCTATTCAATACGCTGCAGTTATATGGTGTCAATGGGGCATTATATCAAGCAATACTTAGTCTTTATTTGAGTTGCAAGTGAGCAGTTAGAATCGAAAGAAGTACAGGAAGATGGTTTAATGTTAAATCTGGTGTCAGACAAGGATGTACATTATCCCCTCTGTTATTCATTATCTATATGGATCACATTATGAAGGAATGTGGTATTAAACCTGATATCAAAATTGGAGATGTTAATGTCAGCTCTTTGCTTTATGCGGATGATGTTATACTTCTAAATAAATCTGCTACAAGTCTGCAAGATTCTCTGACTAAATTGAATAGCTGTTGTAATAGATATAGTATGAAGGTCAGCAATAAAAAGACAAAGACAATGAAAATAGGCAGAATCATTGAAAATGTCAACTGTGTTGTGAATGGAGAACCTGTGGAACAAGTAAAACATTTCAGCTACTTAGGCACAATTTTTACTGAAGATGGTAAACTAAATATAGAAATAGACAACAGAATCAGCAAAGCTGGTATGGTGGAAAGTCAATTGAATAAATTCATATGGAATAAGAAAGAAATTAGTCGGAACACTAAATTAGCTGTATACAAGACTGTGTTCAAACCAATTTTAACTTATGGATCTGAGAGCTGGGTCAGAAGTAAAGCACTTGACCAAAGACTAGAGACCGCAGATATGAGAGTTCTGAGAAAGATTAGAGGCGTGAACAGATGGCATCAATGGCAATATCATATTAAAAATGAGGATATTAGGAAAGAACTTGACATTGTCAGCATCCAGGAATGCGTTAGCAGAGCTAATCTCAGATGGTATGGTCACTTAAATAGAATGGGAGAGGAAAGATTAGCAAAACAAGTGTTCTCTGCCAGGTTGGCAGGAAAACGACCCAGAGGGAGACCAAGATATAGGTGGATTGATACGGTACAAAGTGCCTTAGACGATAGAAATATAAGATCTGATAATGTTGGAGTCTTGACAAGTAACAGACTGATTTGGAGGAAAATTGTAGATAGGAAGTTAGTAACGATGTAATTTTTTCATGTAGTACTGTCATATCCTGTACGCCCCTTGAGGGTACATGGCAGGAATTTGATGATGATGATGATGATATGGTGGTAGCCTCAAAGCTAGAAATCCATGCTCTTTGAGCATCGTGTCGAATTTAAATAGTTTAGTTGAGGGCGAGTTTCTTTTGACCAAATTAAGCAATTCAATTTTTCGCATATCTGGGGAATGAGAAATGTTATTTGCAGAGAGCCAATCCATAAGAACTTGCTTCTTATTAGACCAATTTGGAACTTTGTTTAATCGAATAGTGATATGAAGCGTTATCAATTATAACAACAGCATTTTTAGGAAGGTTTGGAATCAGTTTATTTTCTGCCCACTTTTCGAAAATCGTAGAATTCATTTGCCCATGGTAATCTCCAATAGTTGAATTGGCTTTGTATAGTAAGTTTGAATTCGCTAAAAAACCCATTTCTCCACCCGCACACAAAATTATTATGCGCCGCGAGGCATTTCCGGTTTGTAGCACTCCACATTCTTCTTTAGACTGCCAACATTTTCCATAAGTTAAATTACTATCAATCCAAGTTTCATCTAGATATACAATCGGTCTTTTCTCCTCCCTGAAACGTCTTATTGCTCTCAAATACTGCGTTCTAGGTAAAACAATGTCACTTCGCTCCATGATAAGTTTCCTTTTATTCTGGGACTTTTTAAAACAAAATCCGATTTCATGAAGTATTTTCCTTAAAGTTTCTCTTTTCCAAGAAAAATCAATTTCGGAACAGTTGGCACTCTTTTCTCGACCACGTAAAATTCGTGAATAGTTCTTCTTATAACGTCTACATCAAAATCATTCAAAGCTACGGTTTCGATGGTTTTCTTTCTCTGGCGCTTTTTTTTAGGAGATTTAAATTTTGGCTTACCTTCACCTTTTGATTCCCTACGAATTCTTTTAACAGTCGACCCCGATACGCCCGCAATTGCACTTGCACGTTTTATGACTTGAGAAAGGGGAACAAGAAGACGGCTTTCTGACGATTCTTTTTCGCAGAATGTCAGCCCATTATTCAATATTCTTTTGCAAGAGCTACTGAAACGTGTAACAATAGAACTTGTTGACTGTACTGGATCCATCATATACAAATTAATAATAAAAAATTAATGCAAAAAGAGAACAACAAAAATCAAGCTAGTACTAGTATAGCGACAGACAAGAAAGCATGTGATTTCGCATGTTGGCGACCAATTCGTACATCCTTCATTTCTTTCTCCCCTTCAGCATGAATCGACTATTCTTGGCACAAAGCCAAGAAGGGACCTAGAAGTGGTGGGGGAACTATATTTATCATGTTTAATTTAATATTCTAGTGGTTCAAAACCTGAAATCCTTCAGATTTCAGGTTTTGAACCATAAGAATTGACCGTTTTAGTGTCAAGAGAAGTTGTATAGCTAATTTTTTTTTTTTTTTTTTGTTTTTCCTAAATACATAGGATAAAATAATAAACACTTCTGTATTATTTCTTTTCCACAACAGAAGACAAATTTTTATAACATCAGGGTTGATGTGCAGAAAATGGGATCCATTCTGTGAATTTCTAGTTAATAAACAGAAGTATTTTATTGATAGAGAGATAGAATTGTTAAATCATTAAGAAAAGGGTAACTGTATAACAACTTCCTGAAATCTTTGATATAAAGAAAAGTAAGGAAAGTTGAAACTTCTGTGCTTGATAATGTTAAAATGAGATAGAAGTTACATAGTATGACTACTATTTGTGCCATAGAAAACTATAAAACACACCAGGATAAAATACTTTTTTATTTTCATCCTGTTGAAGCAAGATATAGACTTCTCTCTGAATTGTAGGATAAGGAAATTATTATTTTTAACCATAGTTATAGTAAAACACAGAACAGTGTTTTATTTTTGTCTATTGCTGCGATTCTCTTTTATAGTTGCTGGGTGTTATTCTTGCCTACTGCCTTGCTAAACATGTCAACAAAGCTAAGTATGAACAAATGAAATAAATCAAACCAGGGTAAGCTACTTTGTCAAACTAGATATTTAGTAATTTTTTTTGTTCTTTCTGAAATTTAAAAAAGCTTGTTTACTTTTCATTGTTCACAGTTCTTTCTCAAGTAGTTAAATATATTTCTATTTTTTGATTAGCAAAGAATATAATTTTGTGTAATTCAGAGAATGTGTGTAATATCACTGAATGATACTTCATTAACTAATTAGTTCCAAACTAATTAAAAAATAAACTGAACAATAATAACACTTTAATTCCTAAAATAGATTGCCTGCCTGGTTGGCTATGTAAGCATAGTTATCTGCCCAACAAACTGTGGGTTCAAATCTCCTGATCCCTGTGACCACTAATGCTTGTGATTGTCTTTAGGTTGTAGATATATTTCATTGGCTGGCACTAAACAACCACCTTGTTTATTGGAGGCTTGAAGGGACTTGAAATGGTTTCATCTTTGGTGTCCTAGAGCAGGGTTTCAGACCAGTTAAAAATGAAGAAAAATTACAAGCAAAAAAATTTTTTTTTTTTTTAATTAGAAGAAATTAATAAAAAGAAATTCTTAACCTGCCCATGGTAGTAATATACTACATGTTTTACAACTATTTGTGAGTGGAAGTCGCAAAAAAAAAAAAAAAAAAACTTCTCTAAAACATCTGAAATAGAGAAATCAGTCTTGCACAATCTGCTAATCAGGTATTAGGATTTAATAAATACTGTATGGAGTATTGAATAGTTAATAATGGAATATTCCCTTGGTATAATGGAAAGTTTGCTATAGAGAATATTCTTTGCATAGCACTGATTGGAGTTTCAATAGTATGTTATATTATTATTATTGTACAGGTACCTCCATGGAGTCCAAAGACTCATCAAGACCCAAGCTAGCCACGTATTATGTTGTACCTCTCTTTGAACCCATTGACACAGCACTCAAAACTGACTTTGCAACCCCTTCCAGTCATTCACAAACTCTCCAAACAAAAAATCTAGTCCTCACACCCCTGGTAATCACACTTTTATGCAACTATAACGTATGACCTCTTGTTGTGGCCTCTCCAAGTGCTGAAACATTTCGCCTACATCAATCCTATAAAACCTTTTGAAATAACTTAAATGTTTCTATCATATCCCCTCCTTTCTCCTATGAACCAACTTCTACAATCCACACACCCTTAATCTATCCTCATAGGGAACATTCCACAGACCATTCACCATCTTGGTCGCTCCATATCTGAATCTTATCCACTGCTTCCTCATCCCTTAGAAGCCAAACAGATGTATCAAGGCCTTATAAAGAGGAATAACTTATCTCTACTTGTTAGTGTGTTCTTAACAGCCAAGTTATCTTATGGGCTACCTTAGCAATATTTCCTCTGAACTTGGCTATGTCTACCAGCACTCCTAAACCAATATCTTCATCTTTTTTCTGGTATAGTTCCATCAATGTAGCATACTGCTTATGTTTATCCCAAAATGCATGACTTTGCCCATATTCACAGCCTATTTAAATTGTCCTTCAAGCTTTCTGCATTGCATTGTTTAACCTATTACTCTACCTAATTTTTCATCATCAGCAAACAACTGAATATTTCCTTTCAGGTTATATGATTATAGATTGCAACCAAATAAAGTTGAAAATACTTACTTTTCCTTTTAAAGACATTTCCACTATTAAAGGTCATTCTTGCAAATTCAGTCTCTTTGTGATGGTCTAATTGCGAACTGTTCGAAGCAGAGCTATCCTCAAACCTTCTAATAAGCCATCCGTCTCTGCATTCTTATCCACCAATTCTTGAATTCTCTTTGAATTCACCACTCCTGAGATGTTGATTGGTGTATAATTTGTTACTGCCGTCTTAGAACTTCCTTTATGCAAGGGAATTATTTTGCCCTGTTTCCAATCCTTTGGAACTCTACCAGAGCTGACATTTCAATTAAAGAGCCTAGTCAGTGGCATTGCTATTTCCTTTGCACATTCTCTCAAAACCAAAGCTAATATCCCATCTAATCCCACAACTGTATTTACATTCAGATTCTGTAGTATCCTAAGAACCTCGAATTCATCCATCTCTGTTTCCACATCAGTCTCTGTCACATATTTCACGGCAGTAACCTCACTTGGATGATATACCCTTGCAAAGTGTCGCTCGGCAACTCAACTATTTTATCTGCTTCTGTCACTTTGTCACCATCAACACTCATTAAGATTAATCTCCCATAGTCATTTTTATTCTTATTTGCCACATAACAAAAAAAAATTCTTAGGAATTTCCTTTGGCTGAGTTTCTTGTAATCTGATTTTGCCTCCCTTACTGTGCTGGTCACCTTTTTGTCTGACCTTTGCTGTTCACAAGTTTGCTGGTTGCCTTTCTCCTCATATCTTCCACAGTGTTCTACAGCTTGTGCTTAATGATATTGTTCATCCGTCTAGCTACTACCTGATTAACCCTTCTTACCTTAGGTATACAATTTAATATTGCTTCCTTTAGATCCCCATTAACTATCTCCCATGCACTACTAACATCCATCCCTTTCTGGGTTTTATTCCACGGCACTGATTCAAGCTTCCTCCTAAGCTTGTCATAATCACTTGCCTTGTAGTTCCACATAATACACCTTCTTGACAGAATATTTTTTATGTTTCACAATCTCTGAAATCAAGAATGCATGATCACTTTCACCATTCGAGGGCAGTGATGCCACCTTGTTTATGGAAAGCTCTTTCAGGCTCAATACTCATGGTTTCTATTCTTTCTTCAGACCACCTACTTCTTTCTTTTCTTAGCCCTCCTAATCTCTTGCTGCATCTGTAACTTCAATTTTGCACCTTGTCCTGTGAAGGATAACATTTTCTTTATGTCCATTTTGTTTTCCTATTTTTCCACTGCTGCACATTTGACATTAATTCTGACATTTTATATCTTACTGTCAACTGTGCTAACGTTCGCAGTGTTTTCATCACCTAACTGGCACTCATTTTTGAAACATTTAATACACTTACTTTCCAGTTTCAATTTCTTTCCATATATCATTTAATTTTTGTGACAAATAGATCTCACAAACTCACTGCGCAAAATCGCAAATTCAAATCACCAGACAATGTGGTCTATTATTATCTTTTTTTGAATGGAGCCCCAAAATTTTTTATGGGGCTCCATTCAAAAAAAAGTTTAGCCCACCCACTGTATATAATTACTACAGGTTTACCAAACCATTCTTGGATGGAGCCCAATCGTGGAACTTTGTCAACCACTTCAGGCCTCCAGTAAGTGGGGAAGTGGTCTTGCACTGGGCGATGAAATTCATCTCTCACCTAAAGACAATTACAAACATCCATGCACATGGTAGGATTTAAACCTGTGATCTGTTTGTTGGAGAACAGGTGCACTAACAATTTGGCCCACTTGAAGTTCACTATAATGTTTTCCATGAAAGTTGGATACAATGATCTTCGGTTTATAGTACTGCTTAGATATTGTAACCCATATCACAGAAAAATGCAAAACTTCAAAAGTAATATTTTTTAAGTGGGGAAAAAAAAAAAAAAAAAAAAAAAAGCACTCCTGCTTTTGCACTTAGAAATACCCAGTATAATAATCCATGGATTATCTGTCCTTCAAATAACCAAACCAACCAACTCTTGAATGGGTTAGTGTGTCAGATAAATTTACCTCATCTAGCCATAAATACTGTTACAACTTGAACAGTGCATAACTTTAATCTATCAGTAAATCATTTGCAACTTTCAGCACATACAAACCACATGTATAATGTGCATATACCAGCTCTCAATGTTCGAAATGTCCCCCTTTTGCTTTCACTCACACCCAAAGTCTGTGAGGCCACATATCAATGGCAGCATGCAAAACATCCAACAGAAATGTTGCCACTGCTCACTCCATATCCACCTTCAGGCTGTCGATGCTGGAATGTTGTTTGTTGTAAGCTACTGTCTCAAGCTCTGGCCACAATTTGAAGTCCAATAAATTTAGATCAGCACTTCCAGATGGCCAATCAATTTGTGGTTGGGCACATTCTCCTCCAACACTATTGTTTGGTCCTCACCTTGTATGCATTGGCTGAGGCCTGTTGGGAAGTCTAATGCCTACTGTGATACTAGGTGTTGTTCAGGAGCTGTACCATAGGTTCTGGCAGGGTATCTTGATACACTGTGTGGAAGGTTTTGACCCCTTTCTTGCAGAAATACAATTTGGTTATCCCAATTTAATGTTTTTTCTTCCTGTAAAAGTAAACCTAGCCAGAGGATCACATGCAATTAATACATATAATGTAAGTAAACACGTATAGCTTTGACCATAATCTCAACAGATGCAAGCTAATTCACATGATACTCTCAACTCTTCTACTTGCAGTGTTAAAGTGCATTTTCAATGTAGAACCTATAGGATAAGTAAAATATTTTGGTTATTTAGTCACAATTTTTAGTGAAAATGGAAAATTAAATATGGGAATGAACAAGAGAATAAGCAAAAACTCGTATTGGGGAGCCCAGTTGAATAAATTATAAGGAATAAGAGAGAAATTAGCAAAAACACTAAACTTGTAGAATACAAATCAGTTTTAACTTATGAATTTGAAAGTTAGGTTAGAAATCAAACAGTTAATCAGAGACTAGACCAAAGACATGAGAGTTCTGAGAAAAATTAGGGGATTAAGCAGATTGCATCAATGACAGAATTGTGTTAAAAACAAAGATGCATTATTAGCATTCAAGACTGTGTTCAGTACTAATCTAAGGTGATATGGTCACTTAAACAGAATGGGAGAGGAAAGGTTAGCACTTGATGCCAAGACAGGAAAAAGACCCAGATCTAAGTGGATTGATTTACTCAAAAGTTCTCTAGAAGCCATTTGTCTTCTAGAGAACTTCTAGAAGACATTTTATATGAATATTATATATTGGTATTGGCAAGATATGAATATTGGAGTGCTGAAAAGTAACACTAATTTGGAGGATAATTGTTGACAGGAGATTAGTATTAATGAGAGCTTAATTGTGTAATACTGTCATCATATCGTATACATCCATCGAGGGTACATATCAGCAAACTGATAATGAATGAACGAGGTCTATGCACATAACTATATCAGTGGTTTCTGAATGCTGATTGGCTTCAAAAAATTAACATAAGTGAAAACACCTACATTAGAATCAGTATACAGAAATATTTTAGGAAAATAAGTACTTAACTTTCCAAATTTTAATATTCACTATTAATTGTTCATATTCTGTATATTTTGTCACTTGCCAATTACAAGATCCTTAGTAGCTCAGTCAGTATAAACGAAGACCTTTGGTCGGAAAGACACGAGTTCGATTCCTGTCCAGGAGGTGAGGAACCTTTATCTGGTCTCTTTCGACGAAAGGTGAGTTAGCCCTTACCTCAGCCTCATACTGAGGTAAGGGCTTTTTTTCGTTCCCCAGAACAGGCAAACCAGCCCCATGAACACATGCATTTACAGACATAGGACACACTGGAAGGCATAAGGCTAACCACATTACCCTTGAGGCGGCCGCGGTTTTCAATTGTAATATGCCATGCCTAATACAAATGTAGCAGGCCACTAGGGCCAAATATACATATGAGAAAGGCTAAATTATTGTCTGCTGTGTATCGTCTGTAAAATGCTTGTTTTGTAATGCTGGTGGTAATTACAAAACAGGCATTTGTACTGACCAACATTCCCCATTAGAAGCCATAAGTAAAGTGAACATAGAAAAAAATCCATTTATGACATTAAACATGAAACACAAGATAATCATCCATAAGAACATATTGCAATTTACAGATAAAAAATACTGTTGTCAGTTGATGGTAGTAGGAGGAGGAGGATTATGTAGATGTAAAATTGTGTATAATGAAGTAGGGTGTCCTCCCACAATGAGTCCTTGGAGGTGTCACATAGTAACAGAATTGGCATTATGTAAATAAAACTGATTATACTGAAACATTCCTTTTTTTTTTTTACTCATCAGCTAAAAATTCTTACTCATGGCTGAACAAATAGATGCATTTTTCAAATTCTGCATATAACCGAATTTGACATACACATACTAGAATAAGGGACTTAGCAGCAGATACCTTCCTTCGTATTCTTACATTTAGTGATGAACTGCACTAACAGTAGTGCCGTCATCTTTTGGCTAGTTCATAAATTTTGATGATTAATTAATTGAGACTTCATATTGTAGGCATTAGTGAGACTTGGTTATCAGAAGCAGACATATTTGTATCGAGTGCAAAGAATGTGGTATTTTTACAAAGGATAGACAGAGGAGGCATGCTGCTGATGACATCAAATGTCTTGAATCCAGTTGGAGTTGAGACCTATGACTGCAATACTAGTGACAATTTTTCATGTGGCAATGAGTTGGGAGCCATCTGGTGTGAGGTAGAGTCTAACAAGTTCCATCATCAAATTCCTGGTACATACCCTCAAGGGATGTACAGGATATGATAGTACTACATGAAAAATTTACATCATTACTAACTTCCTATCTACAAATTTCCACCAAATCAGTCTATTACCTGTCAAGACTCCAACATTATCAGATGTTATATTTCTATCTTCTAAGGCACTTTTTACTGTATCAGTCCACCTATATCTTGGTCTTCCTCTGAGTCTTTTTCCTACCAACCTGGTAAAGAACATTTGTTTTGCTAATCTTTCCTCTCCCATTCGTGCTAATGCATTCTTGGATGCTGAGTGTCAAGTTTTTTCCTAATATCCTTGTTTTTAATATAATATTGCCATTGATGCCATCTGTTCATGCCCCTAATCTTTCTCAGGACTCATATCTGTGGTCTCTAGTCTTTGGGCAAGTGTTTTACGTTTTAAATTTGATTATAGTGTCAAGGAGGTTTCAGTTAAAGATGTGACTATTCTGCCTCCAGTTAGTGAAGTGATCATGCTGTACTCACTTGGAAAGTGGCTAAGTTTTATGAATGTACCATTCAGAAAAGGTTACATTCTGAACTACAAAGCATGAAATTATGACCAGTTGAGGAGTATGCTGGGTTCTGTGCCATGATATCAGTTATTGGATGGGGAAAGGATATCAACAGCAGTGGGTGGGAAGTGTTTAAAAAATACTTAAATGATGCGATATCAGATTGTGTCCCTAGAGTTCGAAGAATAAATAGTGTAGGAATGAAATAGATGTTATCTAATTAAGCAAGAGATTCGTAAGAAAAAGATGAGGAAGGAATATTATTCACATAAGGATGATGTCAGTTACGATAATTTTAAGCAATAGGCCAGAAGAGTCTCAAGTGTATGGAAAGCTAAGTCTGAGTATGAAAAGAAACTGGCTCTGCAAATTAAAGACAACCCAAGATAATGCTATCGTATTATTTTTATGGCTAATACAGCCTACTTTCATTTAAGAGTGTCCCTTTTTTACTATGTTATTGGCTTTTTTCTCTAATCTTGGGGCATTATTAATGTGTTATAAAACTAATATAGGAGGAAAATTCAGACATACCTTTTTTGGATGTTGTTGTGGGCTGTCTCCTTATCCCAGCGATATGCATTCATCTGCTGTTAAAGGAAGGCGGGGTTGGGATAGTGGGGGAATTATTTGAAAAAACTCAGGTTTTTTATATGTATAATATTATTATTATTAAGGGTGGGTAGAGAGCATTTGGGGGAGGTGAGAAAAGGATCTGAAAATGAACTATTTTTTGGAGAAGAGGAGGGATTGGTGGGAAAGGATCAGGAGTGGGAGTAATGGGGTGCGAGCCGTTTCTACAGTGCATCTTCGGAACTTGTGGGGGAAGTGGAGGCTATGTCAATTCGGCTTGTTGTTAGTCTTTGGTGTGCTTGTTATCTCCTATTGGTCAGAGTTGTGACCTAATTTTTGTTATGGAGCTTTCAACTCTCGGAGATTATGTAGGGTCAGTGAAAGTTTGAGTTTTTGTCACATTTTATGGTTATCGTTTCCGATATTCTAAGCATTGTTTCATTGTCTTATATGTCTAATATTATGGCCTTGTCGATTTGTGTGTGTGGGGGGGTTCTATTCAAGGACGTGGACTGCTATTTCTGTTTCTCCTGTACTTTGTATTCTGTTTTTCTTTTTGTTGTTGTGTTTTTTATTGTTTACATGTTCTGGAACAGGGATGTTACAGTAACGGAAGTGTTCTTGTCTTTCCCATAAAGACCTAATAGTAGAACCTGTGTAGGTAATATCACAATCTTTTTGGCAAGGAAATTTGTAAACTACGTTGTGATGTTCTAATATTTCTTTGTGTGTGTGTGAGAGATTTTGTAGGTTTTAGAAGTGTTGCCAATTTTTGGTTTGTAGTGAACACCAGCTTATAGTCAGTGTGTTTGAAAATGTATCTATAGGCTTTGTATGTGTTCTGGATGTATGGCAGTTTGATAATTTTTTATGTTAGGAAGTCGGTTGTTTTGCCTGGTTTTTGCTGTTTTGTTGGGTAATTCCAGTTTTGAAAAATTTGTGTTAGCTTCTTTATTTCTGTGTTAAGATAAATACGGTTAGTTGAAAAGTAGTAAGTTAGGATGACCGATTTTTTTTTTTTTTTAATTGAATAAGGATGGTACTGTTCGACCACAGATCAGAGACCCACCTCTGGCAACTCGCCAAGAAGGGTCAATTCATGTTGAAGGGGAAAAAGAAATAAGCTGATGTACGAATTGGTCACCAACAAGTGAAATCACGTGCTTTATACGTAAAATTTTCCAACTGTTATACAAGCAAAATAGTTACTACTTTAAAAACTACAATCTTCATAAAAGAAAAGTTAATTTTCCGACATGTAATAATAAACAACTCATCCCACAAGTCTGATTGATTACTCTATTATCGGAATGCATTTTCCTTCTTCTGACATGCGCAGAAGTGTCAAAGGGTCTCGCATCTGTGGGCGTACAGTATGAGTTAAAATGGAGGTAGTTTCCGATTTGTGTGGGTTTGTGGAATATTTTCGTGGTTATTTTGTTGTTTGTTCTGACAAATGTCAGGTTTAGGAAATTGATGGATTTGTCCTGTTTGGTTTCTATGGTGAATTTTAGTTTGTTGCTTTATTCGTTAAGGGACGCTTGCAAGGTGGTGATGTGTGTTGATTCTCCAATGCATAGAATATCATCCGTATCAGCCATAGAAGCTGATGTAGGGGGGGGGGGGGGTTGAGTAGTAGCAATTCTATGTGTGCTAGGAACAATTCAGCTAAATGTCTACTGATGTTTTATCCCATAGGGAGTCAGAAAATTTGGATATACATGTTGTTAAAATTAAAGAAGTTTGATTAGATTTATGATATCACCGGGTGCTAACTTTGTTTGTGAATGTGGTGTGTATACAATGTCTAGTGTTCTGGGACCTTATATACCAAATTCTGGGGACGTCCATTTGGTGTATATGGAAGTTGCATTATACACTTCACTGGATGCAACTTCATTATACACCAAAATGGACGTCTCCAGAACACTAGACATTGTACACATACTATTCACAGAAGACCACACACTACATTCACGAACAAAATTGAAATTTGAGAATATAGGTTTGGATTATAAACTATATTTTATAATTATAATTAAAAGAAGAGAACGGGATAATATTGATTTTTATAATCAGCTACAAAACACATATAATAAAATAAATAAAAATGATTACTTAATTTTAGCAGCAGGCTTAAATGCAAGAATTGAAAACGCGAAAATTAATAATAATATAGGAATACATGGAGAACATACTCTAAACAGGAATGGTAAAAAATTGATCGACTTTGTAGTTTATAATAACCTAAAAATAATGAATTCCTTCTATAAACATAAAGACATATAAATATACTTGGGCAGCAAAAGGATGGAAATCAATATTAGATTTTTTCATATTAAATGAAAAGACATCAAAGTTTTTGTTAGATGTCAGAGTTCACAGAGGATATGAAATAAGCAGTGACCACTTACTTGTTAAAATAAAATTAAGATTACCACCTAAATGGCTACAAGTAACAAGAACAGAAAGAAAAATTGAAACATTTGTTTATAAAACTAGACTATTGAATGACACAAATGTACAATGGCTATATGAACAAAGAATTAACTAATATCTAGAAAGCAATTGTGATTCCTATCTTTAAAAAAGGTAATAGAGATGACACTAAAAACTATAGAGGTATCAGTATATTAAATTCCTGTTACAAAATATATAGCAGAATCTTAAATAGCAAACTAATGAAATATTCCAAAAACTTTATTTTAGAAGTACAGAATGGATTTAGAAAAGGACGATCATGTATAGACCCAGCCTTTTGCCTAAAATTAATAATAGAGAAAAGAAGATAATATAATTTAGAAACACATATTGCATTTATTGACTTTGAAAAAGCATTTGACAAAGTTAAGAGACATATTATTTAACATATTAAAAGTAAAGACAAATACCAAATAATATCCTAAAACCTATCACAAGTATATATGAAAATAATCAAATACAAATAAGATTAAATCACGAGCTATCATATACGAGAGAGATAAACCAAGGGCTCCGATAGGGATGTCCTCTCTCAGCAACTCTTTTTAATATCTACTTAAATGAAATAATAATAAAATTGAATAAAAACTTACATCAAGGAATTAAACTTTCTCCTACAGTAAACTTAAACACTCTCCCCTTTGCTGATGACCAAATAATAATTACAAATTCTGAAGATAACTTACAGAAAGCTATTTTAAATCTAAATGAGATATCCAAAGATTATGGTATGATAATATCAACGGAAAAATCAAAAACTATGGCCTTTAAAGGACAAGATCTAGCAAGAACTAAAATAGTAATAGATAACAAGATCTTAGAACAGGTGAATTCATTTAACTACCTAGGATGTATGATCACTTATGAAAATGAAAAAGATATAAACGTAACAATTGCAAAATATATTTAAAAATAACAGGTGTAATTAATTCTATATTTAAAAACAAACCAGACTAAAAGTATACAATACATTAGCCCTACCAGTCTTAATGTATGGAAGCGAAATCTGGACAATAAAACAAAAAGACAAAGATTAATAACAGCAGAAATGAAGTTTGAGAAAAACTGCAAAACATACTCTATTTGATCACAAAAGAAACTAATAAATATGAAAGAATTAAATCAAAAACCAGTAATAGAAAAAATTCAAAAATATAAACATAAATGGATGGAACACGTTCAAAGAAGGAAAACAAAGATTACCAAAACAATCCTTAAAGTACAAGCCATTAGGAAAAAGAAAACCAGGACGTCCTCTTAAACGCTACTTCTAAGGCTGGAACAGGCCATGCTAGGCCTAAATCCCTGATATGCATGATGATGATTATAAACTATTAGCATGGATAAAAGGATAGCTAACTGACCGAAATCAAAAAGTGGTATATGAGAGGTGTGAATCTGCAAGATTCAAGGTGTGGCTTCAAGGATCAGTCCTTGGTCTATTGTTATTCATTTTGTACACTAATGACATTGGGAAGAATTTGACATGTGACATATAACTCTTTGCTGATGACACAAAGATGGGTAGGGTAATCAGGAATGCTGCTGATGTTGCAATACTTCCAGAATCATTTGAATATGCTGGAATTGTGAGCATGTGTAAATGATTGTCATTTCTATGTTAATAAATGTAAAGTCATTCCCTTTGGTATGATTAGATATCCAATGTCGACTTGTTGATGGGATTATACTTGAAGAAACTGAAGCTAGGGATCTTGGAATTGTAGTAAAACAGGAAGTTGAAGTTCAAGGATCATATAGCAAAAATTGTAAATACAATACAGGGAGTCCTCGACATGCATCATTTTGACTTTATGGCAGTAATCCCATAAATAATTTAAAAAATAAATTTCGACTTGAAGCAGTACGATGTAAAATTCAAATGTCGCGGAGGAACTTGTTTTTGAGTGCGGCAGAAGAATACGCCATTATGGAAAGGCTGTGGGAGCAGACCAGATACCTGGGGAAGTGTGGAAAAGTTTGGGCAGTGAGGGCGTGGATATGGTATGGGAGCTGATGTGTAAAATAGTCCAACAGGAAAAGATACCAGAGGAATGGAGGAAAAGTATTCTCGTCCCAATCTACAAAGGAAGAGGAGATGTTCCTCTTCCTTGGGTCAGTTGTTGAGAGGAATGGTGACCTGGATGAGGAAATACAGCACCAAATAACATGCGGTTGGATGAATTGGAGGAAGATGAGCGAGGTCCTGTGCGACAAGAGAGTGAGTTGTAAGAGGAAAGGAAGGATCTATAAGATGGTGGTGAGGCCGGCGATGCTCCATGGTGTGGAGACGCCTATAACCATGGCACAGGAGAGGAAGATGGAGGTAGCAGAGATGCGGATGTTGAGATGGACGAGTGGTGTGACAAAGAAGGACAGGATAAGGAATGACTACATCAGAGGGACGGTTAAGGTGGGACCAATTGGCAAGAAGATACAAGAAAGTAGGCTGAGGTGGCTTGGACATGTTGAGAAGAAGGGTGAGGAGTATATCGGTAAACGAGTGAAGTATATGGAGTTGTAGGGAAGGAGGAAAAGAGGCAGGCCAAAGCTCAGGTGGAGGGATAAGATAACAGAGGATCTTAGGGAGAAAGGATGGAGTCCGAAGGATGCTCTGGTCCGGAGAACTTGGAAGAGGAAGGTTAAAGATTGGCGCGCCGACCCCGTTAGACATGGGATAAGGCAGAGTGAAAGAAGAAGAATACGCCATTATGCGGTTTGTTTGGGAGAGGTGGTGTCACTTGGGTACCGCATGCTTTGTTTACATCTGCTCTCTCACATTTGTGTTTATTTGTGACTTTTTACCTTTCAATATGGCTTCCAAACCTAATGCAGACTCTTCCGATGGCAGTGTGTCGAAGAAAAGGAAAGCCATTACATTAGAAGTGAAATTAGACATTAAATATACAGTAATTATGTTCTCCCTTTCATTTTCCTATGGCCTAGTTCTTTCTTGATATATACATATGACTTTAAGGTGTTTTAGGTTAGGTAAGTAATTTAGGCTATGGTAATTATGACTTGCATCGAAAATCGCCCTACGTCGGTCCATAAGAAAGGATCTCCGAAGTAATTAGAGGACTCCCTCTACAGAGAATAATGGCAATGCTGAAATGAACCCTGACGTAACGATAAGTCATTTTGCCTCTTTACAAAGCTTGATAAGACCTCACTTGGACTATTGTGTGCAGGTCTTGTCTCCTGGTTTGCATCATGATTCTGATATAGTTGGAGAGTGCAATGGAGTGTGTCAAAAATGATATAAGGATTGTGGAATACAGATTATGAAGACAAAGAATTTGTGGGATGCTGATATCACTCTTCTTCCTCCAGGAGAAAGAAGAGTGATATGATTGAGACATAAACTTCTGAAAGGGTTATACAGAATTTCAGTAGATGGAATTTTTAATTTTATGGAGGGTGTGGAAAGGACACAAGTACATCCATCGAAGTTGAGAATGAATGCTGCCAAGAATGGGGGTTAGGGCAATCCATTCTAATCTCACACAGAGTAGTGCATGATTGGAATGGATTGCAGTTGGTTGTTGTGTGTGCAAGTGGTGTGAATGAATTCAAGAACAGGTATGACAGGTGCGAATGGTATGGCCTCCTTCAATGACTTCCTGAAGGTCTCTCTTAATCTACCCTATATATATAAAATGTAAGCCTTTGTATGTCACGTTTTGAAACTCAGGGGCTACCCTGAGTGTCGAGTCTACAAAATTTGAGTCATCAGAATTCAAGGAGAGCTAGGCTCACCAGTCTGGAACTCGTGGGGTTGGGCGGCGTAGGTGCCGGGGAGGTTACCCCCCTTTCGAGTTGTCAGAATTCAAGGAGAACCGGCCTACCAGTCCGGAACTCAGGGGGGTGCTGTAGGCACCAGGGCCCCCTTCCCTTTTGAAGACTCAACACTCAGGGCTACCCTGAGTGTCAAGTCATCAGAATTCAGGGAGAACTGGCCTACCAGTCCGGAACACGGAGGGTTGGATGGGGGGGGGGGGCATAGCCCTCCCAGTAATATTAATATTTATATTTAACCCTCTCAGAAATTGAAAATATTTTGGAAGTTAATTCATTAAGTTAAAATTTGTTTTTATTTTATTTTCAGAATGTGTCAGGTCACTAACTTGTCTTTTAACTTTTTGTGCATTTGAAGATCTTGATGGCAATGTTATTTCACATTCTTTAGGAATTGCAGGTTTCTTATTTATAAGACTTGTATATTTAATATACTTACTTTTTTTCAGTGAATGCATTTTGTTTGTGACAGATAGCATAGCATGGTGTACTTGTACCTCAAAGTGCATTATAAAAAATTTACAATTTTGATCTTAGTATTATGTGATACTGTACATTTGTATTATAATTTAATGTTTTTATTCATAGCTTTAATAGGTAACTTTTTAAACCACTGCTTTGAAGGTTTTCACAAAAGATATATATATATGTATTTTTGATGTATGTTATACTGTGTGGCACTTAGCAGAGATGAAAACAAGAATTGTGAGGTGTATATCCTGGAGATGTAATTTTAATATTTTTGGTGTATTTAATATCCTATCAGCGTGCATAAGTATTCCTTTAGCACAGAAATATGCTGTATATTCAGTGTGTGTGTGTGTGCACACACCTTTTTTTGTATCCAGCTGTTTTCTATAAATATATACACGTAACTTCTAGTCGTTTCTATGAAGTCATTGATTTCTCGAGAGCTTTATATTCTAATGGATACATATCTGCAAGTAAAAAAATGGTTAAAAAAAAAGAGAGAATCTCTAGTTAAATGCATAGTTTGATTCTGTATATATGTTTGTTGTGTGTGTTACTTTTAAGTTGGTAATATATGTAATTTTGTTTTAAATAAATGGACATCTGATATTCTAATTTTGTATCCATATGTTTAATATAAACTGCATTCCATTTACCAAAAAATTAAGGGTTAAATAATAATAAAAACTACTCTTCACATAAAATTTCACTCATTAGTGGAAATTATCTGTCATTTTAAAGTTCTAATGGCATATCCAATAATAAAGAAGTATATATTAAAATCAGAACTGACAGGAATTTTTGCTTTTGTTTTGAAAGAGTTCGATCTTTAGAACTATTTTGAGCCACTTCAGGCCTTCAACAAGCTGGACAGGAAGCTCACAACAAGCGAAATTGATCTCCTACCTGGAGACATTAATAAAACAAACATGTCTCTTATAGTAGATTTGTCATACAGGCCACTTATCTTGTAGAAAGTATGTAGCCCCAAAGTTCACTACGCATGTGAATTTATTATTATTAGCAGAAATTGTTTAATTTAATGTTGAATAATACTAATTTAAAGCAGTAAAGAGATGCCCTGAATATTTGGTATTCAGCTTTAGCTGAATCAGTAGAAAGATCATTCAGCTGGTTGAAGCAAACAAATATTCCTGTTATATGTGGCATGACAAATGCAACGAATTGGGAAAAGCTTCCCTCCCCTTTCTTGTCACTTTATACAAATACTTGTTGCATTTGCTATTTGCATTGCACTTTGATGTTATCATCATCAAATTCATGCCATTTATCCTCAAAGGGTGTACAGGATATGATACTACTACATGAAAAACTTGCATCATTACTAACTTCATATCTACAATTTTCCTTCAAATCAATCTGTTACCTGTCAAGACTTCAACATTATCAGATCTTATTTCTATCTTTTAAGGCACTTTTTACTGTATCAATCCACCTATATCTTGGTCTTCCTCGGGGGCTTTTTCCTGCCAACCTAGCAGAGAATTCCTCATTCTCTTCATCAGGTCTATCTGTGTGGGGGGTGCATAAACTACCATGATTGATACATTGGTAGGATGAGCCTTAAATCTAATACAAAGTATCCTGTCATAAACAGGATTATTTTTTGCATGAACTGTCTTCAGTATCACAGCTACCCACCATGTTTTGAGTCACCTCCTGAATAAACAACTCGCTTACCATCCTGTTTTTTGAAGTGACCTTCCCATTCCTTGATAGAGAGTATCAAGAGTACCATCTGTAGACCCTGAACATCCTATGTACCTATGTAAAATTCCTCTCTAAGATTATTCCTATACCTTCTGTATTCCTCATTCTCAGTATCATTGACTTTTGTTGGAGACTTGAATATACTTCTCAAACAGGACCCTCTACGCTCTGGTTATTTTGCACAATAACCAATGCATAATTGAGATGTATTATATTATAAGGCAAATCCAAATTAGCATTTTGGAGTGAAATCACTGCAAAGAAAAAAAGCGATAGGTTGCAGAAGCCCTTTCCACATATCTGGGAAGTTTTGTTCCCCAATTCATTCCACATTGGCCAGGGGTTAAGGACTCTAGGTTAGGCAGACTCCCACTTTTGCACATTTGTTTATAAAATTTAGTTCAGTATGTTTCGATTAATTTAAAGATGCCGCAGAATTATATTCTTCGTTTCATCCTTTATCTAAGTGTAAGCAAACAAAGTTTACACGTGAAGTCACTTCACAGCTGGGCTACTTCTATATAGAGGCTAATGACCTCACATTAATTGCCTTAGGAGCTTAAGGGTATGTTCCTTCCGTTATGGGATACTAAGGCAATTGATGTGAATATTCATGCACAAACTTTGTTTGCTTCCACTTGGATAAAGGATGAAGCCAAGAATATAATTTCTTGGCATCTTTAATTTATAGTTAACCATGTGAAAAAACTTTGAACAGCAATGACAGGAAGTTAATGTAGGCAAAAAGTGTTGATAGTTAAGAAAACGAAATGTGGATAAAATTGGTTTAGTGAACAAGCGGCATGATGTGAATCTGATTGCTAGAGATGATTTTAATTATAGGTTAGGCATAATGAAATGGTATTTGTAAGGAAATTAAATTTGTTTAATGTACAAATAACTGACTTAAGCTGTATGTAATGTAAGCAACACAAACCTTGCAAGTCTTGGATTTTATTGTTACATCAGAAAATACTTTCCTGAATGAGTTACCTAGACCCTCTGTAGCTCAGTCAGTATAGATGAAGCCCTTTGGTCGGAAAGACTTGGGTTCGATTCTCGTCAATGACATGAGGGACCTTTATCTGGTCTCTTTCAACGAAAGGTTCATAGGGAGGTAAGGGGTTTTTTCACCCCTTACTTGAAACTTGAGTTTTTTGTCCCCCAGAACAGGCAAACTGGCCCTGTGAACACACGCATGGATTACAGTCATGAATATGTCCCGGCCATATGCCAGTCCTGAGCCTGGATAAAATTGGGGAGTTGGAGAAAGCAATGGTGAACTACCCTGTAAAAATCTCATCAAGAATACTTTGTGGGTAATGCTTACAAAGTCACCTACGGTCAGAAACGACTGAAAGGGAAAATCAATCAAATGAGTTACCAAATGTGGGATATGCCTTGAGTTGGAGAAAGTGACCATGATGTAATTTCCCTGGATAGATATTGGCCAGCTGTATGAGAACTTTGTGAGAAAATTATACAGGCATTAATTAGATATGCCAATTGTGTGAAGGACTTTACATAGAGACAGTTAAATGGCTGAACCAAATGCAGAAGGGAGCAAGTGCATGGAAGCATATCCAGCATGCCGAAGTAGAAATACTGTTCTTGCATGGGCATTTGTCACTTTCATATTGTCAAACTGTTTATTTCAAGCCCAAAATGGTTTGAAGATTACCATGTTTGGCTGCCTCGAGCATTGCTTCCAGATTATTCCATTTTTAAAGCCTAGTTCTATTGCACTATTGATTTGAAATGGGGAAAGCCTTTAGTGGGCAGGATTCATAAAATGCCATATACAACTAAAAATAGTAAATATTTAGAGAATTGTGCAAATTTTATACTCCATAGCACCTGTTTTAGGATAGTAAAAATTGATTAAGCTAATCAGATTTAGTTGCATTTCTTGTTCTAGTTTAAATTATTTAAAGAAAATTAAAACAAATAAAATAAATTATAAAAATTATTTCTATTTCATTACACAATTTTATCAAATCATACAGTCTAAAAAAAATTATAAAACCGTAAGTAATAAAACAATAGAAATAATTTACATGACTTTATTTCTTACATTTTTTAGAACACTTATCTCACTCAAATACACACGAAATTTTTTCTCTAACTGGTCTTTATCTAAATTGCTTTAATTTAACTTATAATTTTAAATGCTTAATCTTTTTACTTGATGGATTACAAATGTTCAAGAAAATATATAAAATTCATTCAACATAGCCCTGTTTGCAGAGAAAGGATGATACCACTTATGTTCATTAGATAAGTTAAATTTAAAAATAAAATTATTTGTTTATTGGTTAAAAATATTTCAGATACCCATGATAGTGCTTTGACTTCAAAATCAGCATGTTGTTTCTCAAGGAATGAAGCTAAAGTATAAAAAAAAAATTTTTTTTTATTTTTATAATTACATTTTTTACTATACAGAGTGGACGTAATTAAATTTCCTCTATTCAGAGCCTATGTAGCTCGATCTACCAACTGGAATGTCACCAAATTTGGTAGAAGAGACTAATCAAGACATGGGAAGAAGGATTCCGAAAAAAAAAAAAAAAATAGATCGAAAAGTTGCTGATAAGGGTGAATATGGTGCTCTTGTAGCCTAGGAAGCTGAAAACTTGCATAAAATAAAGTTGAACACCTGTTTTGCTGGCAACAAAATAACTGTAAAGTAAAGGGAGGATTTCACAAATGCATTCTTGTTGATAGTTGTATTCAAGATGTGCCTCATTTTACCTTATTGCATGTCAAGTTATTTTACCTGAACAAGTGCAATTCATCAGTTGCTCTTCATGAGTATAGAACCTGCCTGAACTTGAGTAAAAGGCTTCTGTCAGCTAATGTGGTTAGAATGATAATTCTAAAGTTTAAAGAAACAAGATCTTTTGAAGTTTAACCTGGCAGAGGATGGAAACCAGTGCCACCATGGGTAATCAAAGTTTTCATCATAATTGTTGACAGATTACATGAAGATGTTGCTGGTAGTAGTAACGCAATAATTGGATATTCCTTATTCTGTGGCATGGAAAGTCTGGTGCAAAATGATTACATATTATCCATACGAGATCTGCAGTGTACAGTAGTTGCTAAACAATGATTACGATAAATGACTGACATTTCTGGTCAGATTGGAAGTCAATGATGGCCTTGGAAAATTCTGTTGGGAGATGAGGTGCATTTTTATCTTAACAGGACTCTAAACACCTAAAGTTATTGAATTTGAGCTTATGAATCACCCAATTCACTCCAGCAACTCCCTTTACATTCACTGAAAATTATCGTTTGGTGGGGCTTCACAGCAGATTTTATAATAGCGACATTCTTTTTTGATGAGATCACTCCAACAGGACCAGTAGTTTATTTTATTGCTGCATGAAAATATCACGATATGTTGAACAGTTTTGTCCTTCAGCAATGCCAATGTCTGGAACGAGACTATTTTTATGCCAGATGGAGCACTTCCCCATATTGCATGACTGGTACAGCAGCTTCTATGCATCATTTTATAGAAGAAAGATATTATTCCATGCAATTTTTGTTGTGTAGTTACCTGAAATTGTAACAGTGTCTTGAACTTGGCAGCTTTAAAGGACAACATATGGACTGTGACAAACATTCCTTCAGACATGTTATGTTTTGCTGTTGAAAATGCTGTTATATATGCAATTTTTGGTCCACGAGAACAATGGCCATATGAACCGGGTCCTCTTCCGTATGGGTGAATTAAATGTGCTAGAGTTGCAACAGGTTTGAGACAGCACTTACACTCCAGTAACTAATACCATAATTATTTGCTAAATTAAATTGATATTAAATGATATTGCTGTGCTATCATAAATGCAACATATAAAAGCAATCTTTCATTTCAGTTTAATCTTTGTTATTCATTTGGTAAATTTTCCATGAAATCAACTGATCCATCGTTGAGTGGAAGGCGAACCAACTCACCCAGCAACATGTTTATCATAATGAGCTTTGAAGTTATTTACATTACCTGCATCACAATGCACTCTGGCAATACATTCCACTCACAACTCTCCATGCAAAAAATATACTCCTCACACCCTTCTTTGCCACATCTTTATACAACTTCCAGGTATGGCCTCTTGTTCTTCCCATCTTAACATCCACTCTTCTTATAATTCCTTCAATGTTAATCTGATAGAATGCCTTAACTAACTTGAATATACACTGGTGTCCAAAACCAAAGGATGAATACTATTTCCGAATATTACAGTTGCAAATTCAGTTGAATCAGCTTGTGGCAGTTTGTATAACTGATGATTTAGAGCAGAAAGTGGGTGCACATTAAAATTTTCGAATTGTGCACAAATGAGTTGTGATAGCACTCAACAGGATAAAAGGCTGTACTAAGTGAATTGTTTGAAAGAAGCTCTTTTTGTGAAGGAATAAAGTTGCCAACTTGAATGTCTAAATCCGTTACAAGTCTGCAAGATTCTCTGACTAAATTGAATAACTGTTGTAATAGATATGGTATGAAGGTCAGCAATAAAAAGACAAAGACGATGAAAATAGGCAGAATCATTGAAAATGTCAACTGTGTTGTGAATGGAGAACCTGTGCAACAAGTGAAACATTTCAGCTACTTAGGCACGATTTTTACTGAAGATGGTAAATTAAATATAGAAATAGACAACAGAATCAGCAAAGCTGGTATGGTAGGAAGTCAATTGAATAAATTCATTTGGAATAAGAGAGAAATTAACCGGAACACTAAATTAGCTGTATACAAGACAGTGTTCAAACCAGTTTTAATCTACGGATCTGAGAGCTGGGTCAGAAGTAAAACACTTGACCAAAGACTAGAAACCACAGATATGAGAGTCCTGAGAAAGATTAGAGGTGCGAACAGATGGCATCAATGGCAATATCATATTATAAACGAGGATATTAGGAAAGAACTTGACATTGTCAGCATCCAGGAATGCGTTAGCAGAGCTTATCTCAGGTGGTATGGTCACTTAAACAGAATGGGCGAAGGAGGATTAGCAAAACAAGTTTTCTCTGCCAGGTTGGCAGGAAAACAACCCAGAGGAAGACCAAGATATAGGTGGATTGATACGGTACAATGTGCCTTAGACAATAGAAATATAAGATCTGATAATGTTGGAGTCTTGACAAGTAACAGACTGATTTGGAGGAAAATTGTAGATAGGAAGTTAGTAATGATGTAAATTTTTCATGTAGTACTATCATATCCTGTATACCCCTTGAGGGTACATGGCAGGAATTTGATGATGATGACTTGAATGTCTTGTAATGTCTCAAAAAATCATCTAGATCAGTGCTTCTCAAACTTATGGATGTAAAGGCTCCTTTGGAAAAATTAAAATATTTCATGGGCCCCCATCGAGGGAAAAAAAATCTTAATACAGACATATATTATTATAACATTTATTGTTTTTATATTCAATACAAAATATACACTGCAAATATTACATTTTTAGTATCTTACATACACGTTTGACATGGTCTTAAAACATTTGAAATTTGTTTTTCATTATTTCACAGGCCCCAAAGGGGGCCGCAGCTCACAATTTGGGAAGCGCTGATCCAGATGATTTCACACAGGGAAGAATTATTGGAAAGCTTGAAGAAGACCACAAAATTACTGATATTGCCAGAGAGCTTGGAAACTCGCATAACATTCTATTGAGGCTCTGAAGACAGATTCTTGGTTATTACAGCAAAACGTAATTGACATACCATAGCAGGTTAGCTTGCCAGTTGGCTCCATTTATATATAGTACGCGGATATCTCAACAAACTATGGCAAAACATCTGCGACAAGTTTGCCTATATGCCCGAAGGCCTGTAGTCTGCATCCTTTATCCATACCTCATCATAGAGCACATTTTCAATGGTGTTTTATTGAGCTGATGTACTCTTTACAGATAAGTCGTTTTAGTTTTTCTTCTGTTCCTAAATGCCAATTGATCTAGCATGTCAGTGGTACTGCTTACCATTGCGAGAATGTTCTTGAGAAAGAGATGCAGTGCTGGGGTAATGGTATGGGGAGGCATTATGCTTAATGGATGCATTGAGCTACAAGTGCTGGAAAAAGGGACTATGACTGGTGAATGAAATTACAAAGAAATTCTTCCATGGTGCTTGAGGTGAAAAATTCATTTCTATGGGTGACAGTAGCGCACTCAGGATTTAATCTTGTGTTGGGGGGGGGGGGGGGGAAGTTGAGTGGACGATTTGAGAATACACACTACGCATCACATAGACCTACCTAAGAGCCAATGCTTGAAATACCAGCACCCATAGACCTGCCTACCTACTTAGGACTTCAGGCTTCTAGTTTAACATCTTCTGCTTGTGCATGTTATTACAGTTTTTATATTGCATCCTGGGTGTCTCAATGACAGACAAAATATTTGTACTAATAAACCTGTTCTTAATTATTTCTTTGTGCTGTTTCTTTTCCTTTAAAATGTTTAAATTCATCCTAACCTTAATATACATTTCCTCACTCTCTTCTTCATACTTTTACCTAACTTCCAGAAATGACTCATTCTTAACCTCTCACCTTTGTATCTTTCTGTAATCTCTTCTTCAATATTTCTCCTCACCAACTTAAACATCCTTAATTTCCTCTTTGAATAACTATCAATCTAGAGTCTTCATTCTGTGGAAACTAGGTGACGAAATTAGAGCACAATAGTCCATGTGTGGTCTTGGAAACTCACATAATGACATAACCATCTCCTTATCTACGTGACAACATACTCATTATCATAGCAGCAATGCAATGTGCAGTCTTTGCACACGGCCCTGCTAACCCATCTCATATACTTATTAGCTTTACTCTTCTACAGAAACACTTCTGTTTTGTAAGATTTATTTCATGTTTTGCTGTTTATCACCAGCAGGAATCTGCTTTCTAACTTTTGTCAGCAAGTTGGTAAGGGGTTGTTATAGGATCAATACTGGAGAAGTTCTACAGAAAATAGTTGGAGATTGGAGGAGAACCAGGTCATCCCTGGAAACTGTATAAAGAGGGAGTGAGTAGGGAAATGAGAGGCAGGTTTTTTTTCGTGCAGAGTTGTGAACGATTGGAATGCCTTGCCTGAGAGTGTGGTGTCTGCAAGGAGTTTGAATGTGTTTAAAGCATGGTATGATGAGCTGTGTATGTGATAAAAGGAACCTCCCAGATGAGTCTTTGACTCCATGAGGTCTTGGGTAGTAATAATATAACTATTACCATATAAAAATTGGAAGTTTGAATTCTGAAATTGCAGGTATGAAAATATTGACTGAGTTGATCTTACATAAATATCTCAGATTATGTGAGATTTTTTTTCAAACTTTAGCATTACAATATTTTTTATACTTATTACATTAAGTAATAATGGGTTTTTGATTACTTTAAAGTAATGGGTTGAGCCTCCGTAGCTCAGTCGGTATAGACGAAGCCCTTTGGTCGGAAAGACATGGGTTCGATTCCCGCCTGTGACTTGAGGAATGTGATCTCTTTGACGAAAGGTGAGTTAGCCAGTCTCGTACGGTGGTAGGGGTTTTGTCACCATGAAACTCGGGTTTTTCGTTCCCCAGAACTGGCAAACCGGCACCGTGAACACGTGGATTACAGTCAGGATACCTAAGACCAAGCCATAGTCCTGATTCGTCAGCTATACCGGTCCCGATCCCGGATAAAATTACAGGGGCATGAGATGGTACCGTATTTCTCTGTAAAAAAGGGCCGTTGTGTCATCATCATACGCTAAATAAATAATGGGTTTCCATTGGTTATATGCAGATGATTCAGTTTTTGTTTTCAGTATATCTGAATGCCACTGAGAACTTAATTCATCTGTTTATTCATTACATTATATCAGACCTGCACAACTTGATTGTCTTTGAGGGCCAAACCCAACTTGGACCACCTGACTAAGGGCCAGATCATTTCGGACCTTGAATCTTAGACTAGTCCATTGCAGCTAAACTTAAGTAAATTTGTTAGTAGGTCTACAGTAAATACTAATTAATATGCATATTTAAATTTTTTTTATTAGTTACAATTAAAATCAAAATTATTTACAAACATAGCTGCAAAATTTCTCAATGAAAACCACTTAAACATAAGCACAAAGTTTACTAATAATTTCACTGAGAATATCACACTTATTCTCAGTGAAATATCAGCGACTGAATGTCACAATGTGACACATTGCATTTCTTTGTTGCCACTATTTTATTTTATCAAAGTTTGGGTGATCGGCCACTTCATGTTTGAAGTGGCCGTTCTTAATATGGCCTCTAAATTGATATCACTTAAAGATGGACGCTGTTTGGTTTTGTTCAAGTTCATGACCGAAAATGTTTGTTCACAAGTATATGTGCTCCTAAACATACAAAATACTTGGTAGGCCCAACAAACTTAAATTTATCCTGATCCAGAATAGAATAAAACTTGCAAAGTACTCTCCCTATGCTTGACCCGATAGTTTTCAGAACACTGGAGATTAATAACTTCCATCTGGAGTTCTACAAGTAGATTTCCTGCTTCGACAGAAAATGGATCCTCGATCACTTTTATGCAGACTTAGTCTTCGTTATTCAGTGGCATTCTTTTCTGAAACTCCTCACTTAGAAATGATATGTACTTCTTATATTTTCCACCCACCATTGAATGATATTCTGCTGACAAGTTAAGAAATGTGACATATCCCCCTTAGCAAGTTGATTTTCAAACAAACTTAATTTCATTTTGAATGCCTTTATAAGAAACATTAACTGAAAACAAACTTATTTTTTCCTTGAAGCTGTAAGTTAAGATCATTCAAGTGACCCAAAATGTCACACAAAAATAAATCTTGATTCCATTCTTCATCCATTATTTCTGGGAATTTTTCCAAATCTTCTTGAGATTCCAAAAATGCAACTAGTTCATTTTTTTAGAGCGACAAAGCGTGACAAAACTTTACCGCCGCTCAACCAACGTACATCAGTGTGGTATGGTAGATCCCCGTATTCGGCATTATTTTCTTCTAGAAACGACTGAAACATTCTGTTTCAAACCCCGAGCTCGAATATAGTTGATCAGAGCAAATACTACTATAATCACACGATCAAACTGCAAAACCTTTGAACATAAGGTTTTGCAGTTATATATATATATATATATATATATATATATATATATATACATACATACACACGCCTGCTGATGACTTAGGCAATGAAATTTTGTTTACCTGCATACTCTTCAATAAATGTTACAGCACCAACATTTTTTCCACACATAGATGGGGCACCATCAATGCAAACTACTACTAAATTCTTGTAATTTAAGGATAGTTTTTCGGTTACACACATCTTTACATTTTCTGCGATCTCATTTCCTGTTGTTCTGTCAGGAAATGATAGAAATGAAGTCATTGAACACAAACCAGCAAGCTCCTCTGTCACCTCAAAATTCTTATTAATACCTCTTACATATATTAAAAGCTGTGCAGTATCTTTCACGTCAGTACTTTCATCCATAGCAAGCGAATACAGTCATACCCCGACGTACGCGGTTTCTGATATGTACGTATTCCCTTCCCGCTTCACCACTCATCGTATCTTTCAGGCGCCGGGTGCATTCGCTAGTGTCGCACATGCTGTGAACAAGCCATGACGTGTTTCGCGCGGTGTCCATTCATATAAGATTTTTATTGTCTTAACCTTGCAATTGTTTAATGTTATGTTCTTGATAAAAAATTTTATCACATAAAAAACTTTAATGTCATCCAAAAGAAGAAAGTCCGATTCTTCTACAGCTAGCAAGAAAAGAAAAACATTGACTTTGGAAACAAAACTCAACATTAAGGATTTTGATGACGGAATGAAAATTTGTGAGCTAGTTCGATCTACAGGAATCCACAGTAAGAACAATCATAAAAGAAAGGTTTACAGATTTTGGAGGACAGATTCTAACGAACGAATTGTAGCCACAAGGCAAGGAATAAAAAAAATCATTAGCTTGCTATGAAGAAATTTTGCGTGACAAGAAGATATTATGCCGCCAGACGAATCTATTAGATTTTATGAAACCATCGACATCGAAATAACTTTCTTTTTTTTATGTACGAAAAACTACAATTATTATATTTCTTAAAAAAATAGGTGTTTTGTAAACCTTTGGTCCCAATTGTATATTTGTATATATAAATTACATGCAAAATTATACCCCGAGTTACGTTACGCGCTTTTGTTGGCCCTACCTACCGCGTAACTTAGGGGTTTTACTGTAATAGACAAATTCACTAGCCAATTTTTGCAGGTTATCTTTAAGATCCTCGGTAATATCAGCCACCCTGCGCTTAACAGTCATACGGGACAAACTAATATTTTCAAAATTATTTTCTTATCAGGACACAATCATCAGATATTTTTTTATCAACTTTCCCTCAGTAAATGATTTGCCAGCACAAACTATTTCTTGTGATATTTTTAAGCTTACCTTTGTGGCAACTTCATTTGTAGATGTCACTTTTTTAAAGGCTTCTTGCTCACCGCTAAGGACTTTCAATAACTTTGCTGCTTTTATTTATTTGCTTTTCACTTGCATCTAGCTTGCTAAGGTTAGGATGTTTCGATTGAAAATGACGTCTCAGATTGTATTCTTTTCGGCACAGCGATAGATTCCCGGCAAACAATGCACACTATTTTGTCCTTAAAGAACGTAAAAAAATATTTGTTTGTCCACTCATGGATAAATGCCCGATGTTCCGAATCTATTTTACGCTTTACTCGAGATCTCTAAATATGTTTATAGCAGAAACAAATTAAATATACCAACAACACCAATAGAAATTACAAATACAAAAATTAAGATTCTTTTAGAGGACAATTTTGACGTCAATCAAGAGTGGAGACGCCAATGGGAAGTGTTTGCAGCTCCAGACCTGCAGAACCTTCCCTGCATTGAGCAATCACCTGGATATGACCTTCCACGTAAAACTCGGATTATTCTAAATCGGCTAAGGACTAACCACGGTCGATGTGCAGACTTTTTTTTACAAGTGCCAGAAAATTCGTTCCCCACAATGTGACTGTGGAAGTGAGAAGCAGACCATCTGCCATATTCGCCAAGAATGCCCACTGGGAGCATATGAAGGAGAGGAACAAGATTTCCTAGTTCCAACACTTGCGACTATCGACTGGATTATTAACTTAGATATAAACTTAGCAGTTCTAACAGGAGGATATCTCGATTTCAATCTATTAAATTTGAACCATCTCTATGCACTGGAAGATGGGGGTTTTCCTGGATGGGGTGCAAAAGTAGACGCCTCCTAGTGGTGCACCCCGGGCAACGTGATTTTTTACGGCGAAATAGTCTACAATATCTGGCAGTCAGACAATCTCATGGGATCTCCTGACTATGTGATTACATTGCATTTACCCAAAATGGCAAATGAAATGAGAAGCTCAGGCTCTTTCCAGATGCAGAAGCTCATTGTGTCGAGATTGACGATATTAATTACAAAAAACTAATGATGAAAAACTCACAGTTTTTTGTTCCAGCTACAACCAACTACTACACTGTCAAAGCCAGTCAAGGCACGGCCAACTTTGTGTAATACGATTCGTTCTCGTTCGTAGACATCAAGTCGTTATCACGGTGATGTAACTGAATTTTCCCGCAGCGACACTAGCGCTAACAAAACTTCGAAACTCCAAATGCAATTTATTGTCGAGTTGAAAGAAACATGATTTTGACATTAATCGCATGAACGTAAACATGCAGTGTCTTAGTAAAAATTTAATTCAAATCGTCTAATTTCAAATTCCTCCATATGATCAATTAATTTCAATCAGGCAGACGTGCCAAAATAAATAGCATTGTGGGCCGTATGTTGTGCAGGCCTTCATTATATACAGGGTGTTCGGGATAAATTTGACAGTTTCGTAAGGAAAAAGAAAATCTTCTTTGTATCTATTAAATTTAATGAATTGACAAAAAAACATTACAGGCAGAGTTAATTACAATACTATCAACAAGATTTACTCAAAATAACCACCATTAGCATCGATCACAGCTTCAATTCTGCTTCGGAACCTCGAACAAGCTGATGCTACAGTCTCCCTGGGAAGGGCCGCAAAAACTGTTTTAATTTTATCCATTAACTGGGCTTTTGTATTACTGGAAGTGCGATTGGTGTCTTTTTCAACTGCGCCCCATACAAAATAATCCATGGGGTTAAGGTCTGGGGAGTTTGGAGGCCAAACATTTGGACTGGTGAAGTCGTAGAAATTTTCAGACAACCATTTTTGACTTTTCCCAGAGGTGTGGCAAGGGGCCGAATCCTGCTGCCATACATACGGCCTACCATTGGCTACCCTTGTTATCCAGGGCTTGACTACAGTTAGCAACTCCACGAACAAAGCCCGAATTCCAATGCCAGGGTTCTTCAACACCTGTTCCTGCAGATTTGCGAGGAATTCTGCTGTACGAACGCAATCAGATCGTCTGCTAGGGATCTTTCTTCTTGCTACATCCTCGTAGTCACCATTGCAAGTCTCTAGTTCATGCCTGATTGTTTTTACTGTATTCAGGGAGCATTGGGCAGCAGTCGTAATATCCTTATTTTGATGGCGGGCACGAATCATCATGATACAAGTTATTCTCTTCCATGATTCAGGTGGGTTCCAGCTATCCATCCTTTCTGACATCTTGTATATGAATGAAGAAGGGTCCAAACTTTTAAATGAAGAGAAGTGTGTGTTAATACATGTAACTTACGGAAAAATATAATTAATTATAAATATGTCAAATTTATCCCGAACACCCTGTATATATATACTGGATGTCCACTTATGATTGTTTAGCCCAGAAGTAAGCAAATTTGATGATGCAAGTGCTGAGCAACAGACCATCTCCCCCATACGAAATCATCTCAATGTTGCTTGTGGCTTGCATAATGATATTGTATACAGATATGTTCTAATAATGAAAAAAAAAAAAAAATATATATATACATACAGTATCCCTCTTTGTTTACGCGCATATATCAAAATCGCATTAATCAAATATAATAATCAATGGTAAAAAGTACAATTCGTCCATGATCGATTACTGTATTACTTCATTTTATACGGTACTTTTAGGAAAGATGAGAAATGAATGCAAAGTAAATGTTTAATAAATACTTGTACCTACATCAGTTACTGCAATTTTTATATCAAAAGAAGTTTTCAAGAGTCGTTTGAACAGTTCACGTTTTTCTTATCGGCATAAATTCTACAATAGCAAGCAAAATGACTCTCCAGACCTTAGCAAACAAGCATTCTTCGATTAACATCTGGATCCATATACATTACTTGCTGCTTAAGCGATTCTAAACTGCGAAATATTCCATCCAGTTCTTTGACTTATCTCCTTTAGAACTATATGATCAATATTCACATTCCATTTGTTCATTGTCTTCATATGCGCATTGTTGTTAAATTTCAAGAAGATTGTTGTCACCGAAATTTTTTGAATCCAAACATCTGCATCAACACCATGTTGATGCAGAAGATGTTTGGATTCAATCTTCACCAATTGCAACGATTTCTTCAATCACGTTGTTCACAGAATTTTGAAAACAACCCTATCATTAGCACATTTTGGCAAAAGGTTTTTCCAAACAGCTTTCATGCAACTTAAAAACACTTGCTCCCACGAGTCATAAATGTTTTCAATTGCATGTGTAATGTTGCATTTTTTCCAAAATTCAAGGAGCGCAATCGCATTTTCTCCCGTTGTTTCTACTGCCTTTGAGAATGTTTTTTTAAGAAAATAGGCTTTGAAACTTGCAATGACGCCCATGTCCATAGATTGTAGCAATGATATATTTGGTGGGAAAAATAAAACTCACATTCTCACACAGATCGTTACAAGAATTTAGATGACCAGGTGTGTTAACTAAAAGCAAAAGAGCTTTGAAAGCCAAGTTATTTCACTTGCAATAAGCTTCAACTGCCGGGCAAAAATAAGACAAACGGATCTTCGAATAGACTGGGTAACCTAAGCCTTCTGATTCGCCCAAAATTACAGGTAAAGAGTTATTGTTACATCCTTTTAAAGCCCTTGGGCTCTGAGTTCGATAAACAAGCAGTGCTTCAATTTAAAATCTCCATTAGCATTCCCTCTAAGCATAACAGTTAAGCGATCTTATGATACTTTACAGACAGACAGGCTGCGCTTTTTTTTTTTTTTTTAATATTTAAAAGTTCTAGATGGTATTTTTTTCCAATAGAGGCCAGTTTCATTTACATTGAAACTTTGGTCAATCATAATCATTTTCAGAAGCTCAGCAGGAAATGTAGATGCGTTTTCATCGGCACTTGCATTTCACCTGTTATTTTCACATTTTTTAGTCATAAGACCTAGATTTAAAATTTTCATGCCAGCCTTTGCTAGCTGCGAATTTTGAATTGTCTTCTTTATATTTAGTCTCGAAAACAGGCATAGGGCTTTGGCCGTGATATTATAGGCACTAAGAATGCACTTTTTGAGGAAGTACAAGACGAATAATGGTAATCAGTCACATGAAGAATATAAAGAACAACCAAGGAGAGTGACTCAGTTGGTAAGGAAAACAAAATTAGAGCATGAGCAGAAATTGGCAAATCAGGCTAAGAAAAACCCAAGAGAGTTTTTTTTAGGTATGTGGCAAGTAAAAGGAAGAATAATGATGGAAAGATGAAGTTAAGGGATGAAAGTGGTGGAATGTAGTGCTGCAGAAGACATTGCTGAGGTATTCAGTGATCAATTTATAAGTGTTTCATCCTGATGAGGGTGGAATCATGGGGAACTTAAATGTAGAGGACATAGGAGAGGATAGCTTATTTGTGAGTGAGCAGAAGGTATTTGAGGAAATAACCTTGATGCTAATAAGACAATAGGATTTGATGACATATCACCATGCATCTTAAGTGATTGTTCCAGGGAACTGGCAGTAGCATTGGCATGCCTGTGTAATAAGAATTTTTCAACAGGTTCCAAGGGAGTGGAAGGAGGGTAAAATTGTTCCACTGCATAAATGTGGTGATAAGGCTGTACATCTGGAGTTGTGGTGAACGTCCTGGAGAGATTAGTAAGAAGTAGGATACAGAAATGGGTTGATAAAAGTATTCTCTGTGGTTATCAGCATGGGTTTGTTAAGGGGAGATCATGTTTCACTAACTTATGTACTATAACAAGGTGACAAATACCTTGGGCAAGGGAGATGTATATACAGTGGTGTAGCTGGATTTTGCAAAGTATTTTGATAGATTGCTACATGACAAATTAAATAAATTGAAACAGATGGGATTGGGTAAGTCTACTGAGTTGAATCAGTCACCAGCTGTTAGATATGCATCAGAAAGTTGTATATGGGGATGCAGTATCCCGAAAGAGGAAGGTCACTAGTGGCATACCACAGGGGGTCAGTAATGGACCATTGTTGTTCAATTTGTATGTTAATGATATTGGGATGGGTTTAAATAGTGAAATGCAGGAGTTTGCAAATGAATCAAAATTGGGAAGAGCAGTGCAGAGTTAGGCTGATGTTAATGCTTTACAAGAGGACTTGAATAGATTGCATGAATCGGCATGTAAGTGGAACTGTCAGTTCAATGTTGCCAAGTGTAAGATTTTGAGATTTGGTAAGCAACGATGGGATGCAAAGTATACACTGGGTAGGGAAATGTTAACAGAAGTAGAGGAGATGAGAGATCTATGAGTGATGGTAAACATGACCTGAAATTCAGGGTCCACATTACACAAGTTTAGAGGAGGCCACATCGAATAATGGCAATGATGACGAGAATCCTGACATGCAGAAATAGAGGTTATAATTCCATTGTATCAGGCCTCATATGGATTATTGTGCACAGATTTGGTCGCCGGGTGTTCATGGTGAGGATATGTTGGGAAGAGTACAGACAAGATTCACAAAGGTAGTCCGTGGTCTTTGGAATATGGAGTACGAGAGCAGATTGAGAGAATGTCAGTTGCAGAGCTTCGTGAATAGGGGGACAGGATAGAGACATAAGCTGGTCAGGGCTTGTTATCAGTAGTCATGGAAGAGAATTTTCATAGAAAGGGAGAGGGTAGTAGAACAAGAAAAAGAAGTAATATTTATTTGTTAATAAATACATGCATTTATAAGCATTCCATTTAGGCTTTTATTTTTTGTAGACAGAAGACGTCTTAAGCTTGCGCAGCAATAATTGAGCTTTGCGTTGTGTATCGAAGGCCGACGCTAGTCAAGCTACCTTGGCTTGCTCGGTTGTGGGAGCATCCAGGTCCTCGCTTCAGCACTGTGATTTCATATCATGCGTGAGCATAGCCATTTCTGCTCCCTCCACGTCATCTCACCCCGTTGCTTAAACACGGGCCATACGCAGTCAAAGTAGCTCTAGCCAGTGAGCGTCAGCCAGCCTTTACAAGTGTGCGTGTTGCTTGGGAAAATTAAGTTACAACCAACTTTTTATGACGATGTTATTGACCAGTTCATAAAGAAGAACCGGAGGGTAGAATTTGTATTCGAGTAGCTAAATTGAAAAAGATAGAATATCATTTGTAAAATAAATGTTGTATTTGTATGATTAAATGTACATAAATTTCTAAATACAGGTAACCTTCGTATAACGCGGTCTAAAATTGTAGTAACCCTTGTTGAACGCGTACTTATACAACATGGTTCCAATAAAAACACCGTCTACAAATTGTAGTAACCCTTTCTCTTTTCATATGTTTTTCACCGTGTGACTTAAAAATCAAATTTTATCTTTGTTAAATTTGTGTCTGCCTGTATCCCGCATGTAATTATAAGTAGCGAATTTATTTATATTAGGGGAAATACCGTTTAGCACACATGTACCTCAATTGTTTACCGTATAAAACGCTTATTGTTGAAAATTGTCATCGTTTCTGTCAGAAAAGTGCATTAAAAATCATGTGTTCATCTCAAGCTGAGCACTTTATTCTGGTGAGTTAAAATATGTATTGCTTGCTTTTTTATGTAAAAATTATTTTTATAGTAATGGCCACAAACTGCAACCTAAGGGAAAAACCAACATCGAAAACAAAATTAATTTCTCTCGAAGAAAAAAATTCAAAATCTTGGATCGATTGAAAAATGGAGAAAAACCAGGAGTTTTTGCAGGGACTTTGAATTTAAATAAATCAGCAATTCGAACAATCAAAATCAGAATGAACATAAAATCCAAGAAAGTGTTATTGCTGTGTCAACGGTAAGTGCAAAGCGCGTTGCTCGTGTTCGTGATATTCTAATAGAAAAAATAGAGAAATCTCTAATGATTTCGATAGAAGATTGCATCTAAAAATAAAATTCCTGTGGATGGAAATCTTATTAAACAAAAAACTCTCAAATTTTATAAACATTTATAGTGCAGACCAGGTGTTCAATGCGGATGAATCCGGGTTATATTGGGGAAAAATGCAAAAACGCACCGTCGCGACAGGAGGAATCTTTATCTGGAAGATTTCAATTATTTTTTGTTGGATATGTCATTGTTGTTTATATAATTTAAAAAAAAAACGATTTCGGAACATAACCCTACTTTTTCTATGTGATCTGAGGCTTGCATAACGCGATTTATATAACGCGGCATTTCTGCGGAACCTAACATCCGCGTTATACGAGGGTTACCTGTACATAATTTTAAATGGTCAGTAATTCATTATTCCGCTAATCAGACTTCAATCACACCTAACTCCCTGAATGACAACAAGAGCAAGCGTGAATTTCAAGACCAGTATTCGCCCCTTCTTTGCGAGGATAGAAAGGACAAGAAGCGAGGGGAGTGCTGCTGATGATAACAGGAGAATTATGTCCACATATGATAGACATGAAAGAGGGAAATAGTGGCAACAGTTTTGAGAAAGTGGTGTGAGATGGAGAGGAAGACATGGTTAGTCGGAAGTTGCTATAGGCCACAGGTGATGAAGAAATGTATAAACAACTTGGTTTAGCAAACAAAGGAAGGGTAATTATGGACGATTTTAATTATTGCAGTATAGATTGCAATGAAGAGATAACATTTGGGAATAAGTAAAATGAATTTCTTGTTCTCAGGTGGCATGTGAGGACCGAGAGTTTTAGATCTGACCATCAGAGGATGTAATTGTGATTGGATTTCGTACTTTCCTGCAATTGGTGAAAGTGATCACCTGGGATATATGTGGAAGTACAAGGTTGGTGATTATGACAAGCTTAGGAGACAGGGAATAAGGCACTTTGGAGGCAGTATAAGATGAGTAATGATAATATCGGTTACATGAAGAGCATAAAGAACAAGACAGGGAAGTGACCCACTAAGGACAAAAACTTGCACTATGAGCAGAAATTAGGCAAAGAGAAACCCTAAAGCAAGTAGAAGGAAGAATGATTATGGTAAGATGTTAAATGATAGAATGGTGACTGTCGCAGAAGACGTGGTAGTCAGTGATCAATTTATAAGGGTATTTCATCCTCACTCATCACCTGAATTACTCCAAGACAGGAAACTCAGTGATGGCTCTACTCAGGGAGAGGCAAAATCCCTCTCACTAGTAAAACTGCTCTCCTTCCCCAGATACAGGCAAGCCCAAAGACGAATACAAGGGAAAGCAAAGTTTGGACATGAAGTATCTTCACGACTTAAAGAGGCAAAGGATTGTTATAGTCGTGAAGATAATTCATGTACAAACTTTGTTTGCTTACACAGGGATAAAGAATGAAATAATATAATTTCTTGGTATCTTTGATTTAGTCTAGTTATATTTTATATAAACTACATGAAATCAGAAATCTGCTGAGTAATATTTCACAGGGCTCCTACTTAATATAGCCTTACAGAACTGTTCTATAGGATCAGCGTCACTTACGAAGGGTGCTACTATTTCATAATAAATGCTTTAAGGGTCTGAATTATTTTGAATCTTATTCATGTCCGAATTTATCATGTTATAAACATACTTGTTCCTGCATTTTAACTGGTATTAAATGAATTTCTACAAATAGAACTTTTCATTTGTTACTGATATCAGTCTACCAAATGAGCAACTTACTTTCAACTGAGTAGCCATTTTAAGTGTATTCTATGCTCCAGACGATGGAAAAAAATTCAGTAAAATGCTGTGAATAAAATATGCTTGTTCCCTTTCCACACAGTCTATAAAGACTTTAAATTGGCCTTTATTCTTCTTGTAGTCTTGGAAATAGTTCTACATAGAAATATGAATGAGATTTTAGAACAAAAGTCTTTGAGGTTTCTTCTTGGGATGTGTCAACTATAAACACTCCTTGTGACACAACTTAGAATGTATAAAGGTCATTTTGAGTATTCACAAATTGCGGAATCTTTGAGAATACTTAATTTCACTTATCTGTCCTTAAACATTTATTTTGTTATATCTTTAAAACTAAAGCAAAATTATGAAATGTTTATTTCTGGAATTTTCCATTTAATATTTTCGAACCAGCGTTGGCCGGGGATAAGAAGAGATTAGTGTATAAACAGAATGTCAAAAAAAAAACCTGTGCACAGTGTGAAATGAGACAATTATATCACAAATATATTTGGAATTGTCGATTACACAGATTCAAAAACGGGAAATTACACGACCAGGAAATGACTCATGCAGTAATTGAATTGTTTCTCGGGCTGTATAGCATGTGGCACCGTCTTGTTGAAACCACATGTCGTCCACATCCATATCTTGCAATTTAGGCACAAAAAACTGGATTATCATGTCGCTATAGCGAGCACCATTAACTGTTATTGCCTTACCAGCCGCATTTTCGAAGAAGAATGGACCAATGATGCCTCCAACCCAAAATCCGCACCAAACAGTGACAGGTTGTGGATGTATTTGTTTCTCAACAATCACTCGTGGATTTTCTCAACCCCAAATGCGACAATTTTGTCGATTAACGAAGCCATTAAGATGAAAACGATCCTCATCGCTGAAGATGATTTTGTTCGAAAAATAAGCATCCACTTGTTGTTCCATTCAACGAACTCTCTTCGCTGTATGTGGTCAGTAGGCTTCAGTTCTTGAGTCAATTGAACTTTGTAAGCATAAAGATGCAAATATTTCGTGAGAATACGCTGTAGAGAGCTTCTCGAAATGCCCAGTTCAAGACCACGGTGCCGAATTGATGTTCCTGGACTCTCAGCAACTCTCTCACGAACTGCTTCGATGTTTTCTGTTGAACGACTTGTTGAAGGACGGCCAGAGTGTATAAGATCACTAATTGATCCAGTTTCCTTGAATTTTTTAATTAATCTTTTCATAGTTGAAGTTAAATCACTATTCCGACCATATTTTGTACGAAAATTGCGAACTGTAGCTGCCAAACCTTCATTATATTTTTAAAATATTACTCAACAATGAAAATGCGTTGTTCTTTCGTGTAGCACTCCATTTTTAATAACCCTGAACTGTTACGCTGTCTTTTTTTTTTTCTCGTTGGCAACACTTTACCGCACAAATGGCGCTAAATTTAAATATTGTGTGAATTTTCGGACACCCTTTATATTACATACACCGACACGAAGAATGTTTTACAATGCTAGAAAACGCCAATAACTACAGTCACATCTTCAGCTTCTTTTCATTCGCTACTACATAAACCTTCATAACTTTCGATTTTTTTTTTTTTTGTTCTTAGGTATGTCCACCATTATCCCTTCATTCTGTTTTTTGTCAGCATTTTATTCTCTTTCAATTTCTACTTTGCACGCATTGCTTAAATTTGTCTATCTTTCATTGGTAATCACGCCAGCCCATTTCCGGTTACACTTTACAATAATTCCCATACTCAACTCCATCTCATTTTCAAATTCTATCCTTCGCTATACAGAGCGTAGTTTTCTCGAATGCTCTTTGAGCCACAATATTTCTTGCTATTAGCCATTGTCTGTGTTTTACTTTAACACCGAAATAACATCTTTTTAGACAGTCCACTTGCTTTCTTTCCTAGTGTAATTCTATTTCATCTTGTTTTTCTCTGAAAGCTGATTGTCCAACGTAAATAAAGATATGCTTAATTTCAGTAGGATGACTACTATTTTTCGCTCAATTTGATCTGCATTTGTCATCAGTTTATTTCTGTAATGTTAATTGGAAAACCTCTTTTTCTTCTTTCTCTATCAAGGCTATTTTTAACAGCTGTAGAGCTTTTTTTCCCTTCTCCTCGTAACAGAACAATATCATCAGCATTAGAGAAGGCACGAAATCACACACTATCTTCGCAACGAGAATTCTATTATCAACTTCCACAACCCGGAGCCTGTGTAGCTCAGTGAAAGTGGTGTTTGCATTCCACATTGCTAAACCACCCGAAGATAGGCTTGAGTTCAACTTTAGCCACCAACTAGAGGAACTTTTTGTAAACCTTTTTTCGACTGGTTCCAGATTTAGTTGATCTCCGGCATGGGCGGTTTTTGTCGTCCTGTAAACTCAAGAAAATCGACCGTAGAACCCATACTATTTCAGGCATTAAAAAT
Source organism: Typopeltis vanoorti (assembly GCF_054136105.1). NCBI lineage: Eukaryota > Metazoa > Arthropoda > Arachnida > Uropygi > Thelyphonidae > Typopeltis > Typopeltis vanoorti. The sequence goes on along the minus strand of NC_143561.1, from coordinate 117,199,931 downwards.
ATTGTGTTAGGGAATACGAGATGGCGGCACTTGTTGAGCCGTCTCTTCACTGCTGGCTGTAAATTGGTGATAGCCTTGGGCCAGCTATCTCTGATTGGCTACCAGTGGATATCGAGCTGCCCACTAAATCTCCAAAAGTTAGGATTAAAACAGTCTCGCCTGCTACTTGTACGGAATAAAAAGCGTTAGCTGATTTTTTTTTTTAATTCCGCAACCAATAAAGGAAATTTCTCCTCCTACTAAACAAAGCAGAAAACAATTGAATCTATGTAATTGGGTGACATGGCATGGATATGTCCATCCAAAAAACGAAAGAATGGGTTATCTCCCAAAGAATTTTAAACAGAAATCTACATTGTGTCGAAGCATTGTTGCTGCTGTTCTTGTGTTTACGAAAGTAGAATAATGATCAGTTAGAGTATAGAGTATATGCTACTCGTATGTTGCTGTCTCTAAAGTCAACAAAATATATCTCAAATATAAAAACAATGTTTTTATGTTTGAAATACATTTTCCCACCTTCCAAACTTGTCATTACTAGGCATTGCTTTAGTAGCTGTGGTTATTATGGCGGTCCTGATCTTGTGATCATTTTGCTGGAGCAGCACCTGTGAAAATGCTTATAAAAATAAAGGCAACACAAAACGACCATGAGAAATCAATAGGCGTTGGTGATAGAGGATTCCTCTCGATAAAATCAAGCATAGGATTTTCTTTGCAACACCAAATGTGAAAGCATAATTCTTTGGATAATTATAAGATTTATGCAATGTTAGAAGTGTGCAGGAAAGAAGTATATCTGACTGAAAACGAACACATTTACAGGTTGAATAGGCTATTGGCTGTAATACGGATTTTCCATGCGTTTGTATAGAAAAATCAAACCGGGAATAGAAAACTGATTTTGGTTGGAGATCATAAAACTTACATTATCAACGGTAAGGAGTAATGAAGACAGCTCTTTCGTAAAATATTATTAACATAAAATCAGCTAACGCCTTTTATTCTTGTGTAGGAAGTAGGCGAGGCCGTTCTAGCCTAACTTATGCATTGAGTGGGCAATTCTATCTTTACTGGTAACCAATCAGAGATAGCTGGCCCAAAGCTATGACTAATTTAATTGGCAGTGAAGAGACGGATAACAAGTGCCGCCATCTCGTGGTCCCTAACAATATATATATATATATTTTAGATGTCAGAAAATAGTGTGGATCCGACGGTAGATTTCTCTACTTTATGGGAAAACCCACTTGCCCGTGCCACAGATCAGCTAACTCGGGAACCAGTCGAAAAAAGGATTAGAAAATATTCCTCTAGTCGGTGACTAGATTTGAACCAGTCTTCCTTTGTGCAGTCAAGTGCCGTGAATTGCATACGCCACTTCTACGAAATATTACGAATGTAAATCTGATTTCATTGAAATTCACGAGTTTTTCATAGTGTTAATTTCAATGCCGAGTTTTCGTTTTCTTATTAAATGTAAGCAATTTTTATTGAATTAAAAAAAAAAAAAGCTTGAATCATATGAGCACTACACGTTCCTCGAATGAAAAATTGGAGTGTATTGACATTAGTAAATCGCTGCAGGCTTCAGTTGGTAAGAGTAAATTCCACATAGTTTAGGAAGAAGAGCGTGAGCAAAAGCACAGGGCTCTGCATTGATAAAGAAGTGAGCTGAGAAAAGCCATCCATCACCACATACTGTTAATGTCGTTAACAGTATGTCGTGGTGGATGGTTTTTCTCAGCTCACTTCAACTCCTGTCCCAGTTGATGAAGGCAGATTTATGTCAGCTTAAAAAAGAGGCCATTATACCTACCTTATCATATACATACATGAGTTTCTCAAACTTTTCATAACTTGTGGGTAAGGTTGAAAGATGTTCATATTCAACCTCGAAATAGCTTGAAAAAGATCCATGTCTGATATTCTCCAATGTTTCCAGTTCGCTCATGGTACGAATTCTGATTAACTAGTCTAAACAGCCTTTCATGGGTGCTATTCACATATTAAAGCGAGATTCTAGATAACGAACTTGATTAATGAATGCCCCCATTATTTTACGCCCATCGTGTTTTGTTTGTGCTAATAGTGCAAGCAAAATAGGGTGGGCGTTAAATCTGGACCACGACATTTTGTCATGAGGTGATTGATCTGGACATGGATACTTATAAAGACCTATATTACTTAAGATTTTTCTGATGTCTGGTCCAAACATCCATATATCCAAAACTTAAAATAATAAGAGGCTGCATAGCGTTCTAAATTAGGTTTGAGACTAAATCATCTAAACGCCTGTTTAGAACAAAGATAATTATTTTAATCTTAGGCTATTTTTTATGCGTGTTTGATAGATTGAATTGTTTAAATTTTAAGCAAAACTTGTTCTTGGTTAGTTTAATATGCACGATACTGTTGAGCAGTATGAGAAATTAAATGTTGCCTGTGTTAATTGACATAAGACAAAATTGTGTCATGGAGTGAGAAGTTTTATGATAAGATGTTGAAAGACCGAAATTTGTTGCGTAAGATCACTTCATTGGAGAAATATTCATGGTACAATCGTGGTGAAATAGTTCCCCTTTACATCTACCTAGATTTGTGTATGGGTTGTCACTGAAGAATAATGGTAAGTTGGATATGTTTATGTAATAAAACTTTTTTTATCGTTTTACTTTTTCATGAATACAGAATATTACATAAGCCCCGTCCTGTTTTTGCCACCCCAATGTCCCGTTTTTGTCTCAAGGAAATATGGTCAGTCTATGTTTAAGGAATATTCCTTAGAAATCTCGGACATTTAAAAAGTAGCCACGTGGAATGTGCGAAGCATTACAACGAAGGAATTAAAATTTGTAAAACAAAAATGGTATAGATGATTTTACTATGCTATATAGTGGAGTGGAATAACATATCAGAGCTTCTAGTGGTGTGGCCATTTTAATCGATAATAAATGGAAAAATAGAATACAAAAGTACAATTTTGTAACTGATCGAATTATAACAGTTAAATTAAAAACAAACAGAAGCTACTTAAATATCATAGGAGTATATATGCCTCTGAAGAGGGTAGGAAAGAGGATTCCGAACAATTTTATGAGGAACTACAAAAACAGTTAAATGACTATTATTAATAACAGGAGATCTTAATGCTAGAGTTGGAGATAATCCAATCCTAAATCATCATCATACGTATCAAGGATTTAGGCCTGTTCCGGCCTTATAAGTCATCGTTGAATCGTTTAAGAGGACGTCCTGGTTTTCTTTTTCTTAATGGCTTGTACTTTAAGGCTTGTTTTGGTAATCTTTCTGTTTTCATTCTTTGAACGTGTTCCATCCATTTATGTTTATATTTTTTAATTTCTTCAATTACTGGTTCTTGGTTTAATTCTTTCATAATATCTTCGTTTCTTTTGTGATCAAATAGGGTATACTTTGCAGTTTTTCTCATAAACTTCATTTCTGCTGTTGTTAATCTTTGTCTTTTTGTTTTATTGTCCATATTTCGCTTCCATACATTAAGACCGGTAGGGCTAATGTATTGTATACTTTTAGCCTGGTTTGTTTTTGAACTAGGTTTGGTTTAAATATAGAGTTAATTACTCCTGTTATTTTTAAATATTTTGCAATTTTTATATTTTTATCTTTTTCATTTTCATAAGTGATCATACATCCTAGGTAGTTAAATGAATTCACCTGTTCTAAGATCTTGTTATCTATTACTATTTTAGTTCTTGCTGGATCTTGTCCGTTAAAGGCCATAGTTTTTGATTTTTCCGTTGATATTATCATACCATAATCTTTGGATATCTCATTTAGATCTAAAATAGCTTTCTGTAAGTTATCTTCAGAATTTGTAATTATTATTTGGTCATCAGCAAAGGGGAGAGTGTTTAAGTTTACTGTAGGAGAAAGTTTAATTCCTTGATGTAAGTTTTTATTCAATTTTATTATTTCATTTAAGTAGATATTAAAAAGAGTTGCTGAGAGAGGACATCCCTATCGGAGCCCTTGGTTTATCTCTCTCATATATGATAGCTCGTGATTTAATCTTATTTGTATTTGATTATTTTCATATATACTTGTGATAGGTTTTAGGATATTATTTGGTATTTGTCTTTACTTTTAATATGTTAAATAATATGTCTCTTAACTTTGTCAAATGCTTTTTCAAAGTCAATAAATGCAATATGTGTTTCTAAATTATATTCTCTTCTTTTCTCTATTATTAATTTTAGGCAAAAGGCTGGGTCTATACATGATCGTCCTTTTCTAAATCCATTTTGTACTTCTAAAATAAAGTTTTCGGAATATTTCATTAGTTTGTTATTTAAGATTCTGCTCTATATTTTGTAACATGAATTTAGTATACTGATACCTCTATAGTTTTTAGGGTCATCTCTATTCTAGAGATTGTCTTAGGAAATCCCAAATGTCTTAGGAAAATATGGAGAAATTTGCATGAATAACAATACGATGGTCTAGAGCTATTAACTTTTGTACGTGCAATAATTTAAAATAACCAATACTTGTTTAAATAAAATAATAAATAAAATAATCTTCACGTTTGAGAGATGTGCATGTTTACAGAAGGAGGGAAATTTTTTCAGATCATTATTTAGCAATCTCTAAAATAGAAATACTAGCAAAATGGAGAAAGGAAGTAAATAAGGGAAAAAAAAACAGAACAAGCATACAAAGTATATTTATTACAAGAAAGCATTAGAATGTATCAATCACGATTAACCGATTACCTAAAATAAGCACAAATCAGAGAAGATATAGAAGGGAAAACTTTAATAAAAATAATTCATAAAGCAGCTTCAGAAGTACTTGGAAAGAAAAATAAAATATTAAAAAGAAAGCATTAAAAATGTGGAACACAGATATACATTCTCTGTCCAAAAAGAAACCGAACTTTTCAAAAGTAGAAGACTAGTGGCGCCACCTGTTGTATCCTTTTGTTGTCGAAAACACGAAACCTTCATTAGTGTTGTTCAACTGTTTATGACATTTGTTTCATTAGAAGCCGAGTTATAGTGCCAAGAGTGAAAGTGTGTTTTGACGAACGGTCGTTAAATGAATTCCAAACAGAGAGCTGCGATTGATTTTTGTGTTAAACTTAGTAAAAGTTTTACCGAAACACATTAAAAAGCATACGGTGATGAATGCTTATCCCGTACTCAAGTTTACGAGTGATTTAAGCGATTTCAAAGTGGTCATGAGACGCTTGAGGACGACGAAAAGCCGGGCCGTCCAGAAACTGGACTGAGAGAAATTAACATCCTAAAAGTGCGTGATTTCATCAAAGAAAACCCGAAATCGTTCGTGAGATTGATTGAAGATGAATTGGGGATTCCAAAATCAACTGTGCACAGCATTTTGACCGAGAGTTTGGGCCTTCGTAAATTGAATTCGCGATTTGTTCCCCACAAGTTGACCGACGACCAAAAAATGCATCGAATTGAACACTGCAAGGACCTCATTAAAACCGCTCGTAAGGACTCAAACTTTCTTGAAATGATCGTTACTGGTGACGAAACGTGGTGTTTCGAGTATAAACCCGAAACAAAACGCTATAGTTCGCCCACCGATTACAGATCCTTCGACACTTCTGCGCATCTTAGAAAAAGGAGAATCCATTCCGATAATAGGGTAATCAGTCCGTATTGTGGGATGAGTTGTTTATTATAACCGGTTGGAAAATTAACTTCTCTTTTATGATTATTGTAGTTAACTATGTTACTTGTATAACAGTTGGAAAATTTTATCTATGAAGCACATGATTTCGCGTGTTGGCGACATCCTTCATTTCTTTCTCCCCTTCAGCATGAATCGACTATTCTTGGAAAGACGCGAAGCAGGGACCTATAAACGGTGGGCGAACTATAGAAAAGAGTGGAGACCATAAGAGGGGCATCCGAAAAATATCGCTCGGAGAAGTCAAAAGTAAAGACAATGCTAATTTGTTTCTACGATTCCAAAGGCATTAATCACAAAGAATTTGTTCTGCCTGGCTAAACGATCAGTGGTGAGTTTTGAAGCGATTAATAGCGAGAATTTGTCGCGTACGGCATTAATATCGTGATGCAGGCAGCTGGTCACTTTTGCACGATAATGCACCATCTCATCGTTCAAACATTGTGAGACAGTTTTTGAGCAAAAACCAAGCTTGTGTTGGATTACTCGCGTTATTCACCTGATTTAGCACCCTGTGACTTCTTTCTCTTCCCCCGACTTCATTTGCCGATTAAAGGAAAGCGATACGACACCATTGAAAACGTCCAAGCGGCAATAACCACGACTCTCAACAGTATCCCAACAATCGATATAAAAAACTCATTTAACGAATTAATTGACCGTGCCAAACGCTGTAGAGAAGCTGGGGGGGGGGAGAGTATATTGATTGAAATAAATGATTTGAATAATTATAGTTGGCCCGTTAATAATATGGAAGACAAGCCATAGCCTACCCAGTATTAAGGAAATTAAACAACGAAGAGAGAGATACAGCACAAATCAACGTAATACAAGAGAAACCATGCATAGAACATTATACGAATTTACTAAATAAAAGAACATTTAGTTCTTCCTATAAAACTGGAAAAACTGAAAGAAGCAATAAAGGTATCAAAAATATAAAATCAACCAGATTGGATGGCATAAATACAGATCTTTGGAAATATGGCAGAGAATATTTACATAAGATTCTTAAAATTAATAATTGTTGGAAGAAATGAGAGCTTCCATCAGATTGGTTACAAGCTGAGGTTATAGCTATATTCAAGAAAGGAGACAAAGATGATTGTAGAAATTACAGAGGAATAAATTCGTTAAACACAAGTTACAAAATTTACAATAAAATTCTGAGAAATATTGCAAAGAATTTACTCTAAGAACAAAATGGTTTCAGAAATGGAAGATCATGTCTAGACAATATTTGTGCTAAAGCAAATTGAAAAAAGACGAGAATTTAATTTAGAAACTTATATGGCCTTAGATTACGAGAAAGCTTTTGATAAAATACATAGAGAAAAACTATGGAATATAATGAAAAAAAGGGTATATATTACATTTGGAACAAGCTATACAAAGTTTATATATAAAGATACAAAAATACAGTTACAGTTAGTCAATAAATTAACAGAAGAGATTGAAATAAATCATAATAATATTAGATAGGGATGTAGCTTATCTCCAACTTTATTCAAAAATAAAAATAAAATTATATATATATATATATATATATTAGATTATAAAAATATGGAAAACCACAATAATAAAACAAGGTATCCAGTTAACCAGAAGAATTATCAATGCAATGCTGTATGCAGATGATCAAATTATATTACAAGACAACAAAGTCATGGCATTTAAAGGTCGAGATTATGTTAGATCAAAAATAGTTATAGAACAGATGGCAAAGTTTAATTATTTAGGCTGCATAATAACGTATCTAAAAGGTAAAGATATACATGAAAAAATAAAGAAATTTAAGAAACTCGGTGGAACAATTAAAAGAACACTCAATTAAAAAAAAAAAAAGGAACTGAGCGAAAAATTTATAAAGTAATGGCCACTCCCACTATTATATGGTTCAGAAATACAGATTGTTGAAAGGGAAGATTAAAGTAAAATATAGGCAACAGGAATGAGATTTTTAAGAACAGTTAAAGGATGAACAAAGACCATAAAAGAAATGAAGATATCAGAAAAGAACAACGTATTTATAACGTAAATGGAAAGATAAAGGAATATAGAGAAAAATGGAAAGAACACCCATCTAGAATTCAAAGATATTGGCTCCCAAAAGAAGCGGATGGATATAGACTAAAGAGAGCGAGACCAGCGAAAGATAGAGAGAACGGTGAAGCCATAATAGGCAAATGCCAAATCCTTGAAGAGAAGAGGAGTATACTAATCTCTGGAGTTCATGTTTACTTCTTGCTATGATTATTTAGGGTATTAAGTTTAGGTCTATGATCTAGTTTAAATGATTTTATTTTTTTCTTCCATTTCTGTACTATTTCATATATATATATATATAACAACAATGGTGACAGTAGGCATCTTTGGCGAACGCCTCTGAGTTGATTTCTATTCTGTAACTTTTTCACTGATTCGTACAGCAATTTTGTTGTTTTGATACATGCTAGTTATTGCTGCAAGCAGCTGATTTGAAATGTTTAATTTTTAAGTATTGTCCGCAGTGTATTCTTTACGACTGTCAAATGCTTTCTGGTAATCTACAATGTTGAATTCACCATGCTTCTCCATTAAGAAGGTAAAAGCGGGGTCAATGCAATCGTCCTTTTCAGAAGCCATTTTGTTCATAACAAAGTTTATCTTCTACATATGATTTAAGTTTAGGTTAATATTCGTGCATATAACTTACAACCAGCATTAGGAGACTTATTCCTCTGTAGTTTTCACAGTTATTGCCTTTTTATATATTGGGATTTTTCCTTCTGCCAGGCATTTTGTTAAATAATTTTACAAGTAGTTATTAAATATGCAGCCCAGCTGTTTATCAAAGTTGTATATGTATTCCTTCTCCAGGGGATCTTCCTGATTTACTTTCCTGTATTGTTTGTTTGATTTCTTGTAATGTCATTTCTTCCACCGTATACTTAGCAATGAATCTAAAACTGATATAATGCTATCTTGCCATTGAGTTTTGGAGTAAGTCCAACCAAGCTGTGTTTAGTTATTTCAAGTCTCACTTTTTCTTTTACCCTATTCATATTTTAGTATTTTCTGACAGTCCGGTTACTTGTTTCCTGAGACTTTGGAATAAGAAAAAGATTCAGCTGTGTTAAATACTGGGCATCTGCAGCTTAGTTTTGGTGGTGGGACTGCCACCTTAGGGCTTCCAAACACTCCCTTCTTTTGTTTGTACCTGACCAATCTTCCAACTGGTTGCTCAGGTTCCAGGGTTCACCATATGGAGGTAAGAGTTGGATTGGGGAAAAGCTAGGTGATCCCACTTGAGGGGATCATATATATTGTGCATCAATCCTCTTCGAATTCCCTCTTTGAAAAATCTCCCAAAGACCCTAATACTTCTGAATTAAATATCTCCATCAAATCACACCTTCAATCACACATCCTTATAGTTGACATTCTGCAGTCTTGTTATCAGTTTTGTAACCTACTTTACTACCCTCTCTAAAGTTTTTCTTCATCTTTTTCACATTTGGGCAACCAGATTTGTACAGCAGTCCAAATTTGTTGCTACCAGGACATTATACAAGAACCATTGTATCTTGATCTCCTCAGCTAGTTCTTTCTCAATATTGTAGCTGTTCTCTGTCTGCATGAAAATTTAAAATTTTTCAGAAATTCTTTCTGTAGGGTTTGGAATAGCCTGATTTCTACATCTACTTTGCATTATCAATATCTGCAATAATGTTTAGACAGAGGAGTCATTTGATTTCTCTAAAGATGATTTATAAACCAACAGTTCATTTAAATCTTCTAAAAACTCATTAGCAGATGCAATGTATACATTTGCCTTGGGAACACTGATCTAAAACCAACAATTAATCACATTTATTTTCAAAAATAACTTTTTCACCTGAACGGTGGAAATTGAACAATTTATGTTGTGTTACTTTCAATACTCTGGTCGAAATTTTTGCAAAACAAGAGATGCTGTCTTTTAAATTGTCCAGTTTTATTTAGTGGTGTGTTTATTTGGAGGTTACTATGCTCTGCAATTTGGCTTTTTTTTTTTTTTTTTAAACAGAATATTTCCTGAAGGGCAATACTTTTTTCACTGATCTATGGAAAAACTTCTTGAGTTTCATCTATATCATAGACAGCAGATGCTATCAATTCATTTTTCTGTCCATCCTCTGCAACATCAAGTGGAATAATACATCATGCACATCATTTTTTTTTTTTTTTTTTCAAGATCGTCCATGTCTTTTTCTATCTGCATGACATCTGACCCATGGCACAATGTTAAAATCTAAATTTTGAAACAATTATATTAACTGTGGAAAGTACTGAAAAAAAAAACAGCAATAACACCGAGTAATATCTATATTACCTCAAAATGTGCTGCAGTGTTGAAGCAACTATATCGAAGAGCCCAATAATCACATAGCAAGGAAAAAAATATATATATTATATATATAGCTTATTCTTGGTTTTCTTACAAATAGATAGTTGAACATATTAGTAACTATTAAGATAATCACCACGAAACCATTATGTGAAGGATATATATATATATATCCTTCAAAATCTAAGGGTCAAGAACACTCAAAATTATTAAATACAGATGTCTGTATAACTTTAAAGTACTTATGCTAGTAAATTGTGAAACTTAAGGCGATTCCTTTGATTTTGTGTATAAAAGGCCTGCAACTTGATAAATCAATGCACATCAAAAAATAGGGTAATGTTAGGAAGCAAGATGGTAATCTACCATGGCCAAACAACATCCAAATCAAGCAGTCTGTTGATGGCCAAAACCATAGCCTGCTCACAGTATTTTGTGCATAATACTGCTTATAAGGGAGTGCACATACAAGTTTGCAGATTTTATCTATGTGGTGTATTTTTTTTAATCATCATCATGATGATACATTTTTGCATACTACAGACTTGGTCATACAAAATAATATATGAATCATATGTTTAATGCTTGATTAAGTTATTCATCTGAAGCCAAAGTTCAGTTTCAGATAAGTGGTCCAAATCTTGGAAATTTAAGAACTGTCATGCCATGAATCTGAAATAGAATCAGTAAAATCTAAAAATCAAAAGACCAAAATGCTATGAAGTAGAGTACTGTATTTCACCTGTTCAACAAGTTCAAAGCTAGCAGTATCACTGCAGAAGATCTGCCTTGTTTGAAACTATCTCTCAAGCATTTCTGAGACAGCATCAAGCTGTTGAATCCAAAACCCGAGCACGAGCATGTGTATACTGTTAACAAAAATTTGATACTCCAACAAAAATGGTAACTCCAACTTCTCTAGCATACAAGTCAAAATATTCTAAATAATATTGAAACAAGAACAACTTTGGCAATGCACCTACATCTGAAGAGAGTGCTTGTCAATTTGGGCACAAGTTTCATCAAGCAATATGTTAGCTGCAATGAGAATTGTCACTTCAAACACAGACTCAATTAATCACCTTAGTGGATTAGCGCTTCCAATACCAATGAAAGGTCAATTAAAAAAAGCTATCCACCAGGATTTTGAGGATACAGACCACTTTGAGCTGTTTTCAGAAGAGCATATTTTCAACAGAGACTTGTATCCTCAACGGTTGAAGCGAGTGCATGCTGTTCTAATAGAGCATTAGTCAAATTGGTCAATCAAACATGGCATACACTTCCAAAAGCAAATGCCAGTATTGCATCAGCATTTCAGATGCAAGGAAAAAACCCAACAAATTGACAATGAAATCACTCCTAAATCCTACCCAGACATTAGCAACATATCAAGATTGTTTCCCTGATGGCATGATCAGTGCTTAATGTCACCATTCTCCAACCAAGAGGCAATCCAACCATGGATGTTTGCGAGTCTTCAGGTTGTAGGTGAATTTCACCATCCACTGTAAAACCAGCTATCATGGTGGTTATTAGATATCTAAAGTGGTTTGAAACAAGTGTAAATTATCTAACCATTAGCCCACCCACATTAGTTTACAACCGGTCATGGAGGGGGGGGGGGATTCACATTCAGAAACTTCTGTGAAAATGACACATTTCATTGTGGAAGTTTGAACGGAGTAGTTTTTGACTTTCATACTATGTCTAGTAATGTGCGTGCATGTGCTTAGTTTAGTGCAGGAGACCACATGTGGATATGTGGTGACTCATAGCAAGATAAAACAGTTTCTCATTGGATGAGTTAAAAAAATAATTGATCTGATTATATTAAATTATATTTTCAGTTGAGTTAAAGTGGTTTTCACTATCTGGCCCAGGTGTTTCTGATAGTGTTTAGGGAAGGCAATTTTTGTCATCTGCAGCAAAACTCTCAACCCACTTATAAGAAGGCCAAAGTGCTGGGGAGGGAGGCTTCAGGGTTACCAATCTTTTATGAGAAAAATAAAAATAAATATTGGATTACATAAAAAAAAGAAAAGAAAAATATACTTTTATCTTCAATAACATTATATGTTTCAGCAAGGTAAAATCAAACAACAACAAAATATCAATCTTAGAATCTTGCTTTACTTGGCATGATGGCTGAATGTACAGCAAATCTGCTTTCCAATTAGTCCTTTCCTTGCTTTTTTAAAAGAATGACAGTATTAGAAATGTTATCTTGCCATTTATACTCTAACAATGATCTAAGGCAGGGCTATCCAACCTTAGGTAATCAGAGGGCCGCATTATAAAAATTTTTTTTATCCGAGGGCTGCACAGGGACACAACCTCGAAAGCTGAACAAACGAACAACACTAATTGCGCACGCTTATGTTCCCCGTGAACACCCTGAGCATGCGCATTAGAACAAAACATTGTAAGAACGCTTCTTTGACACATCTAATATTTGAAAAACATATGGGTATATAGTGATGTAAAAACACCAAATAAAATTATCAACATTGAGATTATCGATTAGTGACAGAATTAAAATATCTAAGACGCATTCGATTCAAATTATTTTATTTTTTTGCTCGTGAAAATCAAAACCCACAGGTGGGCTGCATGCGGCCAGTGTTTTGGACAGCCCTGATCTAAGGTATATTGTCCCAAAGCTACTGGTCATAGATCGAGTCATGTCCCATGTTTAGGAACCACATGTAAATATGGCTTGACTGGTTTTGTAGAGAGAAATTTTGCTGTTTGAGTTTGGATTTTCAGATATTAGTTAGCGTTTTATGTAAATGAAGAGCTTTATACTTTTCCACATGTCAGAGTATCAATGTAAGAACCAAGGTAGTGAACATAGTTTGCCTCTTTGAGAGCATGGTCACAGTGGGTGATGGTCTTATCCACTGTGAGACCATCACTTTGTTTTAATAAGGTCTGAAATGGTTTGTAAAAGTTCCATGTTTGTTCTCTAGTGTGGGGTCACCAGATTATTAGTTTGGCGCACCATGGGACTAATGCTAAAACACCATACATTTCAGCTTTCATAGGTGAGATTCATATTTAAAAAAGTGCAGAGTAAAAATAGTCATGTTTTGTGAAACATGACTATTTATAAGGCCACTGAAACTTCGCATATGACAATTTTGCAATTGCTATATACTGCAACACCTTTTCTGTTATAGTAAAAAAAAGTTTCCTGAAAAACAGGAGCAAAAGTAACTTTTCTTTAAATGTAAACTACAGGCGGTCCCTGGGTTACGGATGACCCCACTTACAGCATTGTGTAATTACCAACGGGATAATTAACAATTCGGGAACTAGTTTCTTTCGTGCATTTACACAAACCTGCACTTTATCACCCGTTATTTGGAAGTTAAATTTAAGTGCCTGGTCACACTTACCATGTTTGAAGATTGGTTCTTGAACTGTTTTATTCCTGCTGTGGTAAGTTATTGTTCATAAAAGAAAATCCCTTTAAAATTCTGCTTGTGAAACAATGAAATCCTGATTCTCCAACACCAGGTCCATCCTCTCTAGCACTGTTTCTATCATCTTCCGATTAATGTTAGCCTACCTTCTTGCCTCAGAAATGCCCTTTCCAGTAAGCAAGACATTGATGCAACCTTTAACATTCTTCTGAGATTTCTACTATCTAAGCTTTTTGTATGAGTTTGTTTTTATGTTTGGTTTGTTTGAAATAAAAGAAAGCACAAAAGTTTCTGTAACTTATTATTACAGTATTACACTGTATTATTATTGCCCCATATGCGGCATTATAGTATTGTTGTTGTTATTATTACCATATATGCACTGTTCATCAGGGATCTGAGTTATGTACAAATCCGACTTAAAGACGTTCTCAGGAACGTATCTCGCTCGTAACCCGGGGACTGCGTATACATAGGTTTCCTCAAAGTCCTTGATTAAATGAACAGACCAAGGATTCAAAATTCTCAGCTACTATGGCATACCCTTGCAAATAAGTAAAGCAAGTGTGGAACCATACCAGAATTATCATGAAAGAGTAGCAATTAATGTAGAGATGACTGAGAAGTTTCCTATTTCCAGAGCTCTTCAGGCAGTGTCTTTGGCACTATACCTTTTTTATTATTACCCTTGACTGCATTTTCAGATTCACAAGAAATGGATATGGATTAACTCTTGAAGATTTAACAAGCCAAACCCATATAAACAGTTTCAACTTACTTTGCAGATGTTAATCAACACTTAGACTGCTTAAAACTACCTAGATAACCTAAGTGAAAATGCAGCCTTGATTGGATTGGCAGCACAGTAAAACCAAAGTTCTAAAAAAACAAAAAAGAAGAAAACATTTAGCTAAATGTATACACTGACCACCCAGCCTAATTGGCCGAGTGGTCAACGTATCTGCTCTTCAGCCAAAAGGCTGCGGGTTCGAATCCTGCTGTGGGCTTGGTTGTTTGCGATTGTCTGTGAAAATACTAGTGGTAGTGGTGGGCAGTAGATGGGATTGGTATAGTTGTGGTTCATTGTAGTTGGTGGATTGTGGGTGGTGGAGATAGAGTTGTAGAATAGATGTCCTCCCTCAATGAGTCTTTGGACTCCCCAGAGGTGTCAAGTAATAATAATAATAATAATAAAAATGACAATGCTCTCAAAGAAGCAAAATATGTTCAGAGGGCCAATTCCTACATTGATACTCTGAAATAGTGAAAAGTACAAAGCTCTTCAAACTTCATAAAAGCCTAATTAATATCTAGAAATTGAAACTGATCACCTCAAACAGCAAAATATGCCTCTGCAAAACCAGTCAAGCCTTATTTACATGTGGTTCCAAACATGGAACATTACTCAATCTATGATCAATAGCTTTGGGATAACATGCCTTAGATCAATATTAGAGTATAAATGACAAGATAAGATTCCCAATACTGTAGATTTTTTAAGAAAGTGAGCAAAGGATTAATTGAAATAAATGAAGTCAAATGAAGTGATTGAGAACACTGACCAACCTATGGTCGGTGTTCTTGCTCTCTACAGACGAACTAATGGATACAGAGAAAAACCAACAAACAAGCAAAATTCTTTTTGAAAATTAGACTAATACACAATCTATCATTTACTAATTGACACATAATAGTTGTTATATGCATATTTCTCTTTTCATTCCTGAATACGGTTGCCAGATTTTGGAAAACCAAATACAAGACATGGGTGAGCCATGTTCCATATTTGGTTTTACGAATACAGGACAATTTTGTTGAGTTGATTTTACAAAATAAAAAATAAATCTGGTATTTGGTTTTACAAAATAAGTATCAATACTTTTGGAACTGGAACTCGAAATGATCAATTTGTGTTTCTGAGTGTTAATGTGTTGTGTAATATCCGATCGTCCCCCATATGCAATACTAAACATTCGTCTACAGATTTTGCATTCAACTTTGTGGTTATGTTTTCCTTTTGCAATAAAATTCCATTCTTTTGAATAATCATTGTTAAAAATGCACTTTCTTTTTTTAATTGTTAAGGGCTTAAGGAAAGAAACAAAATTTAATTTTTCTTTGTATAATTAATAAAGAAAATTAATTTACCTCAGTCAGTATAGATGAAGCCCTTTGGGTAGAAAGACCTGGGTTCGATTCCAGTTGGTGACGTCAGGAAACTATCTGGTCTCTTTCGATGAAAGGTGAGTTAGCCAGTCTCATACAGAGGTAGGGGATTTTTTCGCCCTGAAACTTGTTTTTTTTTTTGTCCCCTAGAACACATGCATCTACAACCATAGCACACACTGGAAGGCATAGGGCTAGCCACCTTATCCTTGGGATGGGTACAGTTTGAAAAGGCTAAGGACAGCTCCATAACAGGCCACTAGGCCTAATATGTAAAAAAGGAAGAATTTACCTTTAATTATATATTTTATGTATTAACCAAATATCTCACATTCGAAAAAGGAGAGATATTATTGCTGGCCTGGTTAGCGTATCCGCTCTTCAGCCAAAAGGCTGAGGGTTCGAATCCCGCCATGGGCATGGATGTTTGTGATTGTCTGTGAAAATACTAGTGGTGGTGGTTGATGGCGTTGATGTAGATGATGGAGGTAGTTGCGGTTGGTGAATATGGAGAGTTGTAGAGTAGGTGTCCTCCCTCAATGAGTCTTTGGACTGCCTGGAGGTGCTATGTAATAATAATTATTGAAATAACATTCATGTACTGTACCGATACCGCACCACATAATGTCCAAATAAGAAACGTTTGAAAATAAGCAAATGCAATATATCTGTACAGAATTATAAAATAAAATGCTTATACTAAATAAAAAGTGACCAATGAACGGGACCGTCGCCACCATAAACTGTAAATACAATTAATTTCCTTGAATTGTCATTTTTATGACTTAGAAATCAATTTAAGTTGGATTATTCGAAGAGAATATTGAAAATTATAACTGCTTAACATAATATAATAATAATCTTTTCATTAAAATACAGGACATTAGGCTGTCCCTTACAAGTACAATACGGGACAGCAAAATTCAAAGTATAATACGGGACGTCGGGCAAGCCTATTCCTGAATAAACTATGATGATAATTATAGTTTTAATTTTCTCAAAACTTGTAACCATCATCTGACTCAACACAAGGGGCACTAGGAGTAAAATAATGGTTTATTTTTATTGAAAGACTTTTTAAATTTCAACATTGTGTAGTTTTATAATTTATAATTCCAAAAACGTTTGGGTCATACATTTTGGAAATTGTATAAACTTTTTCTGGATGTTACCACTCAATGGTCTACATCATTTCAGCTTCCTGGCTTTTTTTATATATATATATATATATATAGACAGTGTGTGTGTGTGTCAGTATAAGCTTTGCTATCAGTTTTATTTTGAACTTCCCCTCCTCCAAATTATACAAAATTATACACAAAGCTGGATAGAATGGTGCTTCTCAAAAGTAGCATTACAGTTATGAAGAGATTGTGGCAGATTTTTTTTTTTTTTTTTTTTTTTTCAAACTGAGTAACTTCTGTTGTCTAACATTAACCACCCAACCTGCCAGGACAAATGAAATATATCAACCATCTTAGGCTTCTACTGTTACCTCAATGATACATTTTGCATCCATGTTTTCAGCGATGTCTAAATATGTCATAGCCAGTGGGGTGTTTAAAAGGTTAAATGAAGCTATGATTCGTCATCTCTGTTGATTGTCGACTATTCCTCTCCTAGTACAATATACAGCTACTTATGAAGTGCTACATTTATAACTAATAGTTAAGAGAATTATCAGTACTCACAATTATATCCAGTAGTCAGAACTTTATTTTTCATACAAAAAGTTTTGATTTGGCTTTGTTTATTCTGAGGATAATAAACAAATCACATAAAGTGACGAGATTTTTATTGAAACAACAGTACTTACTAAGTAGCAGTAATGCCAGTCACAATAAGCCTTGAGTGGCCCTTTGTAACAAAAATGTCATGGAGTTTAATAAATAATACATGAAATGATTTAACACATAAGTAGTGGCAGCACATAACTGTCCAACATAGCTGCTAAAAATGAAAGTTATTCTTACAAATATGAGGGGGGAGGATAATCTCTTGGCACAGATTTAACAGTCTGGAGTGGCACTTAATCTATATATATACATATACCGACAAATACACTGCTCGTTTCAAGTACATTTTCCATGTAGGGGAAAAAATAAAATAAAGTATTTATGTAAACATTAAAAGAAGAGTACCCAATTAGACTAGACTTTGTAGTTGAAATGCTGCAAACAATCCACATATTTCAACTATACATTTAATTCTCTCAATTCAGTATACCACCTTTTTTTTTTTTTTTGGTGAAATCTGTTATTTTTGTTATTAAAAATTCATACTTTAAGACCAACCTCTCTTAGTTGTATATACTTTGCTAATATAGATATTAAAATAATTTAGGTTAAAGAAACACATCAACAATGCAGCTGCTCTGAAGGAAATAATTCTTAAAAAGTGAGTTGTTTCTTTGTTAGCAAAAACTGTTCAGGTAACCCCTTGTCTGGTCAAATGTTTTTAATCACTTACCTTATATGTTGCTGGAAGACGCACAACCAATATATTGACTTATTCAACAATCTGCAGATATGATGAAGTACAAAATTTACAAAAATATCAAAGGAAGATGTTTATTTTAACAACTTTAACTTACTAAAGAATAAACAGCATATTTGATTTTTCTTATCAGTATATCCTATGTAGTGTGGAATACCTCCTGCAGATAAATCCCCCCCCCCCAATCTCTCTCTCTCTCCCACAAAGAGGTTATAAACCTGATTTTTGAATGGCGAAATGTAAGAAAGGAAGATTGTTAAATTTAATATCAAGGTTAATAGTTCTTGAAACTTTTATGTGAGGATAAATCATTTTTTCTTACATAAAAGTGATTTCAAAAATTTTTGGAAAGGAAATTCTTTCATAAAATTTTTTCAGGAGAAAAAAATAAGCAAAGCTTATCACTATTTGTTGTCAAACAGATCCTTAAATAATAGCAAATAACACAAATTTAAACTTATTATTCCAAGAATCTGGCTCTCTTTCTCCTCTTAATATTTCTCAAATATGCATTCCTCCTTTCCACACAGAAATATATTGAAAATGCAATAACTATCAACTGAGTTTTGCCATACATTTTTTAAATTATAAATTACATTATATACACACACATGTTGATATACAATACTTTCAAAATTAATGTGCAATTCGAGTAAACACCACAGAATTATGTACCCACCAACAACACACACACAAATATACCAGATAAAACTAGTAATTACTATTACAACTTACATTCCATACTTTTCTAATATCTGACAATGATATAGCCAGAGAATGAATAGAAAAATTAAATGCAATATCTTTAATTGAAATATCACGGAAGACTTTATTTTGTTTCAACAGATATCTACAAGATAAAAAAATTTATAAAATTTTTAACTATAATAAAAAAAATTAGTATGCAACTTTATTACTTTTATTGTGCTTAAATAAAAATATACTGTTATTATTTACACTTTGATTAAATAGGATTTTGGATGTACAAAGTTAAATATGCAGGTGGAAATAGCATATAAACTTACTCTCAATGTGAGAATTATCTACAACTGCATATTTTTACTACTTGACTAGTACTAAATCTAATGTAGATATCATCTGCATAGATTGTTATTTTTGCACCACTTGAACATACAGGAAATTAGAAAGCATCCAGCATCTAGATACTTCAGTTATACTGAATAACTCTCATTAATCAATATGTTAAGTCCACAACTGATCAGTAGAATGCTACAAATCAGCTACATTTTTAATAATTACATGTTAACTTTTTTCAGAATTTAATATTTAAATAATCCCCCCCCCCACGCTGCCCTCAATAAAAAACATACCAGTTGTAAAGCACAAAATGTAATGACTTAATTTAGGGTTTTTCATATTAAAATATTATATACAGTAGCGGCTCGTGACTTGAAATCGTGGCGGTGCTGCAACTTTCGAAATATACATGCACACTGTAAGTACAGTGTATACATGTTTGGATAAAATATCAAAATTATGGTAAAAATTTAAAAAAAAAATTAAACATGAAAAAATATTGTTTATTATTGATAAAATTATACAGTTTGGTATAATTCAAAAATACTTAAAAATTAAAATATATTCTTTTGTTTCATGAAAAAATATTGTCTATTATTGATAAAATTATAGTTTAGTATAATTCAAAATTACTTAAAAATAAAATCCATTCCTTACATTGTAATTAAAGGAATGGATTTACAATTTTTGGACATTACAATTAAATCCTTTAATTGTAATGTCCAAATATTTAAAGAGATGGAGTAAACACAATAAGCACTATGAACACTCTATACTACTGGCGCAAACTGCATATAAATAACAGTGGAACTGAGTGATGGACAGTGCTGCATTACACCAATAACTCGCATCTCACTATGACGTGCATATGTTTGCAACCATAGCAATGTGGCACTGTGGTAAACACAGTGCTACTAGCATCCTTCGCCCTTCTAAGTGCTACAAGATGGATTTTTATTATTTCTTATACAAAATAAGAAAATTATATAGGATTGTTGATGATAAAATTAAATATTACAAGCAAATATAAATATATTTATATATGGAGAAAAATTGGGGATGCTGCAGTTCCACAGTGCCTATGCACGAGCCACCCCTGATTATATAATGTACTCCTAAAGTTCATGGGATAAAATGTTCTTTGAATTAAACAATGCTTGTTGTATTGAGTTAACGATGCAAAAAAAAGTAAATATGAAAAACGTGCTTGTGTTTGATATTACTACATACCGAAATAACAAAATTAAACTAGCATTTGTTCAAGCAAATTTATTATTCATAAAATTGCTTATAAATTCTTTCTAAAAGATGTCTGAAAGAAATTTTATACCTCATTTTTCTTAAATACTACTGATTTCACTTATGAAACACTGCACAAAATTTCTTCTCGACTGTAAAACTTTTCCTCTAAGGAATAAGTTGGAACAATGTCTAATAATCACAGTAATCTCAAGGCATGTTCTCAAGTAATCGTGTTAGAAGTGACTTTTTATGAATGTTGACTGAAAATATAAACTACCAAAGCCATCACAATCCATTACCAAGTGAAATTTAAACTGCTGTGGCTTGAGGAATTATTGCCATTTCTTTTCTGTAAATTATGACCATATTGAATGCAATATATAAAAATCTGAGCAATTTATGTGGCAAAAATGGTTACAAACAAATCATTTCTCATGTTTTACCATTCGTAATTCACTGTGAAACTTGGAAACATTCAGCATGCCTACAGGACATGAACTCAGATCATGGCATGTTCTCAAGTAATCATATTAGAAGTGACTTTTCATAAATGTTGACTAAAAATATGAACTACCAAAGCCATCTATTTGATAGATTGTCAAAAATCCTGCAAATTTCTTTGATTTGATATCATATTGTACATAAAAATGTAAAATGAGTTCAGATGAGAAATGGAAAATCACATGTTGTTTCAATACTGGTCTAACCAAGTGGATCCAACCAATAGGCTGTGGGCCCCAAAACCTCACAATTATGGATATTTGTGAGGACTTGGTGATATTCAATAAAAGATTTTCATTGTCCTATGTGAGATCGCCACTCTGATAATAAGCAGTGACTTGAAAAAATTCACTATTTGGTCTCTTCCAATAGATAAAAATAAATTCCCAGAAAGAGTTAATTTTTTCTCATTATTTTTTAAATATTACATATAAACAACACATCAATGTTTATTAACTTCTTATTTTAATATATTCCATTATTTTTAATACACTAACTTACCAGATGTCACAAGATTTATAGATATTACAGCATGTCTTTTTTTGACAAAGTCGTTTTTAGCATTTAGTAGTTTAATATCGCTGCTTCAAATCATTAAAATACTAATATCTGGTAATAAAGTAGTAGTATTCTTTGTGCTTCATTTAAAGCATTACGAAATTCCGCTAATGAAGAGAGCAAGCTTGGCTTATGTTCTTGTTCTGAATTATTTAATCCTATGGATGTTCTACTGAATTCAGATCAAAGCTCTGTGCTAAGACATTTCCAAATTCTCAATCATTTTGGAAGGTGTAACAACAAATACCAACAACATTATACAAGGTAAATGTCCAGGACATCCCAAAAGAACGTAGCTGTAATGATTCGAGATACCAAAATAAATGGGCCAAATCCATACACTGAGAAGTAACCCATAACATTACATTGCCAACTTCGTGAGACTTCCTTTTGGGACTACATACTCCCATAGAAAGCATTCTCCAGGCATATCCAAACACATCCACCCAACTGAAAGAGCACGTAGTGTGGCCATATGTTCCACAGGACTACTGCTCCAGTATCGAGGTTCTGAATCTCAGGCAAGTAGCCTTCTCAAGGAGCAAGAACTCAGGTCAGTCAACATTTTACATCTATTGCATCTGAGGATTTCCATTTCTTCACCTGTGCAACAGCATAAGAATTGTTTTTTCATGAGGCATCTGCCTTATCAACTTCCTGAGCTCTAATAGGACACAGAAATAGCACCTCCATAGCGCAATTGGAAGAATGACGGTACATTGTGCCCTTCGATTGGAAAAGGCCTAAGTTTGATTCTCGTTATGATGGAAGGAATCTTTATATGGACTTTTTCAATCAAAGGTGAGTTAGCCGATCTCATACGGAGGTAGCATGGTTTTTTTCTCCCAGAAACTCAGGTTTATCATTCCACATACAAGACAAATTGGCCATTCAGAACACATGCAATTTACAGGAAAAAATACTAGTTGTTGTGGTGATGGGCAGTAGATAGTATTGATGTAGATGATTGGTAGTAGACGTTTGGTGTAGTGGGTGAAGACAGAGAATTGTACAGTGGGTGCCCTCCTGCAATGAGTCTACAGACTCCTTGGAGTGTCAGAAATAATAATAATTCAGAATATGCATATTGTTTAGTTACATTTATTCTTCTGCAAATGGAAATTTGTCCCATGACTTTCTTGATAGTATATACGGTATTATGATTTCAGAAATAGATGGGAATACAGAACAGGAAATACACAACAGCCATATTTTACTAATAGAATACTCATGGATGTCACTTTTGTTATTCATGCTTTCATCTGATAACAATCATCCAGAATAACAGAAGTTTGCTTAACTAGCCAGATAGATAAAACATATCATACATGTTACGCTTTGTATCCATGCTATGTCAAAGGCATCCAAATCTTATTTTAATTTCAATGGACACTTCACAATCATAGTTTGAGAGGTCTGTAAGAAATAAGTCAGTGGTTAAAAACATAATGAACTCAACTTGAAAATAAACTATTAAGTTTTTCATTTAGTATAATTTTTCCTTATGATTACTAATTCATCATTGCTGTGTGTCAAATATTTTTATCCTACAGCAAAAAACGATATTTCCCCTTCCATTTTTTTCTATATTTCCTTTAGAATTCCCATCTGTATGTGTGATGCCTCCTCTACCAGAAAATAAAAATATGGCACTTGATGAAACCAATGATTGATTTCTCCCATAGTCTTAATCAATACAATTCCAATGAGAAAACCAGTAATGTTCTTAGTGAGCTTTAGGTTATATTACAGTTTAATATTTTCTGAAATATATAAAGAAATGGTCTAGCTACTCACTGATGAAGCCTCAATAAAGGCTGAAACCGGTCTGGGTAGTTACCTCCCACCATAATGTATAACATCATACATCTCCTATCTCCTAGGAGATGGGTTTTACATTATGGAAAATACTAAGAATAGCTATCAGAACTTTCTCTACCTTTGCTATGAGTTGCCCGAGTTTGTACTACGTGCATTAGCTCACGCTAGTAGTCGTCGATACTTATAGTTTACTATACTATATTCGGCATGAAATTCTCTGATTCCAATCTTTGAGTTTCTTATTTGGTTTTAAAACAATGTGGGATTTAATATCCCCTTAATTTAAATAATATAAAGAAATGATGTTCAAGTATAAAACTATATAAAGAATATGCCCCCCCCCCTTCCACTTTTTGTAATCTAATCCAGATGAGCCACTTCTGGAAGGGAATAAGATTATATAAATAAAAGATAGATAAATCAAGTTATACAGCACACTGATAGTCTAGTGTGCTTTGTAGTTGAATGCTTGGTAACTTACTGTATTTAAAAAACAACACATTGTTTCAAACTGGCAAAAATAAACAGATGTGCATTGTAAAGCTTATGCAATACTGACAAATAATAACATTTAAGTAATTGTAATGAAAACCAGGGCAGCAAGGTATAATTATTCTAGCATTCAATAGATAAGTTGCTGCACTTATATAAACAAAAATTAATCATTCCTTTTTTTTTTTTCTTTTTAACAGAGGATACAGTAGTTTTTTTTTTTTTTTATGCACTGAAAAACATTACAATTTCAGTGCACAAAAAAACACTATTCCAGACAAGGGGTTCAAAGGAAGTTCTATACACAACCAGTATCTAAAAGTGCATCAAAAGGTGTTAAAACTCACAAACATTAAATTTGCAGTTGTATACTGAAGTCACAGATTTTTAAGGTAACTAAAGTACATCTATGTAAATCTTGTAAATTATTATAAAAATATTAAATTAAAACTAATATATAGTTTATTCACAAAATGTCATTCTTTACCATTTCAATCATATTGACTTAGCTTAGGCTGCCTGATGAAAATAACCTCTGACAAATTTATTTTTGTAACAATAAATGCTTCTATCAGGATGCAATCTGATAACCATTTCTAAAGGATTTGCAGTGGCTCAAATTGTCTGGTTACCACTGCTTTTCCAAATCATATAGTTGGCTTCTGGAAAGGCTTTATAAGATATAACTTTTCTCCTCGTGGGCTAGTATATATAGGGGCACGCTTATAATGCTCCACCAGCTCATCTAATGTATTGAACCTACGCTGACCTATGCAGAATACCCCTTCATCCACATGAACTCTGAAATGTTTATTCCTTGTTGGTGCTTTTAGTGAAACAGAATAATCACCAACCTGTAAATGATAAAGGATATTTAAATTTATTTATTTTTTCTCCCTCATAACCACTAAGTGAATAATAAAATAAGTAACAATGCACTACACAATACTACACAACACCTAGGCTAAGTAGTAAATGTACCCAGTCTACAACCAACAGGTTGTGTGGGTGATGAATTTAATTGCACAGGCTGAGGCCTGAAGTGGCTTGAAAAATATTCATGCATGGTCTCTAGAGCAAGGTTTCTGAATTGTGTAAAAATAAATTTAAAAAAAAATACAAAAAATAATTTAGGTAATAATGTACTATAGATTTAAAAACACAGCTGGAGATTCTATTTTTAACTGGTTAGTTTTTTTCTGTTGTTAACTTTAACTAAGCAATGTTCACAACGAAGATCTGTGAATAAAGTCATTTCACAACTTTATGTTGAAGGTTTAATGGAATATTTACAGCACTAGGAAAGGAATTAAAAACAAATTTTAATGCTTCCAATATCAGGGATTACAATTAACTTTTGTAACACACACACACACAAAGAAAAACTAAATGAAACACACAGGTGACAAAAGTCCTATCTAGGTGATGCACCCACTACGGGCATTTGTGGGTGGCCTAGGATTTAAATTGGAGACCTCTGACAATTATTGTTTCCCAAATTTTGGAAAGTTTTATGCATCCATATATATTTAAATTCTGTTGATTTCTGAGTGCCACTGCAGATTCTAAAAGCAGTCTTTCCTTTTTAAATTTATTATGGTGGAGAATGGTGGTTCACTTCCAGGAGATCCTGTGGGTTGTATTCAAGACATGGTCTGCAAGGCCAGATCGACCACAGTTGTGACTGCAAATGTACGATTTGTGTTCTTTATACGGTACTTTATATACTCCAAGCACTGAGAGAGGAGGGAGCTAATCTTTGGTGGAATGGATAAGGGTAGCAAGTTTTTGGTGGGGCTTAAAAGCTGTGCAGAGGTTGTACTTTTTTTTAAAAGCCTAGCTATTTTTTCTAATGTGCCATGGATGTATGGGATGGTGATGGCATTTCTGAAATCTTTCTCAAGCAATGGCCAAGGAATGGAGGAGGAACTGATTATTATTTTTTAATTCTGCAATCGCTATAGCCATTGGAAAGGAAGGCATTGCATGTGGTTGAGTTTGGCTGAAAGAGAAGTTCCACTGGAACAAAGATTACGGGCTCTACTGGTTAGAATTTTAATAATGCCATTGTTGAGAGGGGTGGTGGTGGTGGGAAAGTTTGTGAATGTATCAGCCTGTGTGAGTGGGTTTTCTACAGTGAAGGAAGGGTTACCATTAGTAAGGCATGTTACTAAGGTGTCTAAGGAAGGGTAAACTATTGTTATTTTCCTTTTCCATTGTAAACTGGATTAATGGATGTAGACTACTGAGGTGACCGAGGAAGGAGTCAAATGTGTCTAGGTCATGAGGCCAAATAGAGAACACATCATCTACATATCTTAGCCAGACAGGTTTGAGAGGGAGCTGAGTCTATGGCTCATTTTTCAAAATTTTCCATGTAAAAATTGGTGTGTGTGTGGGGGGGGGGGGGGGGGGGAGGGTTGAACCCATAGCAGTTCCCTCTGTTTGTAAATATTTCTTCCACGAGAAATAACCAGAATTCAAACTTAAGTTTCCGTGATTTAGCAGTTCTGTGGGTAGTTTTTAGTTGAGACCACATCATTATGTAATTAAAAAGTTTAATAAAAATAAGCAATTAAAACCCGACAAGTTTCATAAGTCGTAAAACTTACATCATCGGTGGTATTGGTACCTAAAAGTTTTACACAACAAAAGCATATTAACAATTAATTACACATATTAGATGTTTTTGATTAATTCATGACTGTAACATAATTGATAAACCAGAATACAAATAGTAAATTTGTTACTGTATGCGTGTTGGAACATAGCTAGTTGTTCCTATCACGTGTGTCCTAGGTCCGTTGCAGTTAAAATTTGATGAAAGCAGACCATACTTGATTTTTATTTCATTGTGTAGGGATCCTAAGCATTAGTAAAGCTTCTTTAAATTTTCTTGTAAAACAGTTACAATCAATAGATGACATTTTTGTTTGTTGCCAAAGTACTTGATAGCCAGTAGTGGTTGTGATTGCATGGGAACAGAGGCCTGATTTATGCTCTCTTAGTATAAATCTCATAGTAAGGCTGCAAATTATCCAAGCTAGTGTCCTTATTGTACCTTCTAATTAAGTCAAGGGAATTGCTATTGTTGCTTTTCTTCACAGAGGACAATGTTCTTTAAAGAACGTTGTCCTCTGTTTCTTCACAGAATAATGTTGTCCTCTGTTTCTGTTTTCTTCACAGAAAAGAACTTTTCTGTGAAGAAAACTTCTTTGCATTCAAATTAACGATATACAGCAAAGTATATGATAAATACCAAATAATCCCACTTCTGAAGTGAACTCTTTTTTATGCTGTGGATTTCCTCCATCTCACTTTCATCATAAGTGAGTGTCGGGTCAAGCTCCTGATTTTATATAATCTCAAGTTTTGAGGGTCAGCAATAATGAGATTGAGCATATAAATATCTGTTTAAGTGGACTAATTTTTTATATATATCATAATCGTCAACTACTCTGAAGAATTAGAAAATCTAATGCTCAAAAAGAAAAGGGCTAACTCTGCAGTGAAGATGATTTTGTCATGGGGATGAACATTTGTGATTGTCTTTAGGTAGGAGATGAATTTCATAGTCCGAGGACAGTAGTGAGACCAGCTATGACATATGCTATGGAAACTGTGGCTCTGAGAAAAAATAACATCAGCAGGATGGAGGTAGCAGAGATGAGAAAGAGTATTAGTGCACACCATGTCTTTTTTGTACAGTATTAGTGCTCACTATGGTGTTACTGGGATCAGAATCTCATCAAAGACAGGAATGAAGCAGTACTAACAGAAGTATCGGAAATCAAAAATAGATGAAAAGAGTACTGTGAGAGGATAAGGAAAATTTGGAGACTTCCTAATTTTCCTTATCCTCTCACTAAGAACATTTCAATTTGGAACCCCTTCCATTTACAAACAATAAGGCCTCAGGTGCAGATGGGATCCCAGCAGAGTTAAGGCCACAGTAGATGGAAAGATAACAGTGTTTCATATTGATTACAAGTATATGGAACACAGGTTTATGGCCTAAAGATTGGAAGAAGTCAGTCTTCACACCAGTGCACAAGAAGGAGGAGATGAAAGATTGCAAGAACTATATAATTATTAGTTTAATAGATCGTGCAAACAAGGTTTTATTAAAGATCATTCTAAATAGGAATTGAGGCCAAAGTTGAGGCAGAGATGTGTGAGGAACAAGCACGTTTTAAGAAAGGTAGGGGTACCAAAGATCAGACCCTTTGCTTAGACAGATCACAGAAAAGTATAAAGAATTTAGACTTCCTATAGTAGTGTGTTTCATAGACTACTCTAATGCTTTTAATTGTGTTCAGCATGTGAAACTGTGTGAAGTAATGAAAATAATGGGTTTTCCTCAACACACTATCAGGTTGATAGCTAACTTGTACAGTAATCAAGAAGTCACAGCAAGAGCAGATGTTGGATTAACTGATTGGCTTCAGGTGGGCAAGGATGCATACTTTTCCCTTCACTTTTTTAGTATCTATGCTGAGGACATTATGCATGAAACATTGGTTGAACACAGGAATTAGGAAGTGTCAGATTGATCAGAAATCTGAGATATGAGACACAGTACTCCTTTGTAATGACAAGGAAGAACTAGGACAAATCCTTAAAGTTAATGAGTCAGGGAAGCTCCCGAGAAATTGTAACTGTTTTACAAGAAAATTTAAAGAAGCTTTACTAAGAAGGAATTGAGGAAGTAAGCAAGCTCAAATACCTAGGATTCATTATTAACACGAAGAATTGCTGTTCAGAAGACCAGGAATGGCTAAAACAATGGTCAGAGACTTGTCTAAAATCAGGAAGGATGTATCTATCTTTAGAGCAGTGGGTCTTAAACTTTTTAGTGATCGGCATCCCCTTGAATCTAAAAATAAGTTCTCGCATCCCCCTTGAAAAATGTGTTTCTATTTCTTTATTTAGGAAATTACATCTATTGTAAGATAATTTATTTATTGAAAAATAAACACATACATTTACATATACATACAAAACAATATCTCAATTTTTAATGGCTATGTTGTTGTTATTTATTCATAATAATACTTTTGAAGCGAGGCTCCTTTTTTTGAAAGAGCCACACGTAAGTCATCACTTGCATATAAGCGATTTCTGGCTTTTTTTTTTTATGTGCAAAAATGATGAAAATCCCATTTCACATAGGTAGTTGGTGGGAAATGGTAAAAGTGTCTGCAATGCTGCTTTTTTCAGCTGTGAATAAGGTTCTAAATGTGTACACCAGAATTGTTCTAAGTCCAGTTTTTCAAATTCCATTTGTATACGTGCATTGGCTCGTATTTCAATAAGATCGTCTTTTATTAAATAGCTGTCGTCCATCGAATCTGGGTCAAAATTTAGAAACTTCTCTCGCACCCCCCCCCAGGGGTGCACACACCCCAAGTTAAGAACCACTGCTTTAGAGGTTCTTAACTTGGGGATTCTGGGGGTAGCTGTTTTTCCAAAGGGTGACTTTTGGATGTAAGACCTGGAACCTAAACTGATAAGAAAAGGATGGTTGCTTGAGATGTGATGTTAGAAAAGATCAGCAGAAATTTAAGGCTACTTAAGGAAATTGATAAAAGAAAGCTGAAATACTTTGCACACATTGAAAGGATGGAAAGAAGACTTTGACATAATAATACAAGGTAAATTTCCTGGAAAAAGAGGAAGGGATAGACTGTCAATGCGATGGATTGATGGTGACTGACCTTCACAGTTGAGGCCTCCAGAAAAACATACGACAAGACCACCTGGTGAGGAAAGGTGTGGAACATTACCAAGAAAAGGAGTGACCATGTGGCATATGATGTCATCCAATGAACAGATGGATGGATCTGAACTATTTCTTTCCCCTCACAGGTATAAATAATCTTCATTCTGAATACAAACTTATTTTTGCAATGCATCATAAATTGCATCCCTTCCAAAAGAAAAGAAACATACAATCAGATCCATTTCAGTGTCATGATATAGTACTGTGGGTGTCAGCTTACACGATACTGCTTGACCATAATTTTCACACACATACGAATCCCCCCCCCCCACAGACTTCCAGTTGAATCAAGCAATGCAATTTTTTGATTCATCCATCTGATTACCATCTATTAACAACAAGGGCTCACTTCAGTGAGAACAGGTGTTGCAAACTCGAGGTGCCTGATGCTGGACTATGCATATGCAATATACGTCTGTTATCATCATCTGTAGGCTGGCCTTACTCTTCTGTCTTTTACCCCCCCGACCCCCACTCACCAATGCTATTAGAGGATCTGAGCCTATTTTACTACATTTTTACATCTCATGCAGTAGGTGTGTGCCTTCTCTCTCAGGTATTTTTTACTACATTTTTACATCTCATGCAGGAGTGTGCCTTCTCTCTCAGCAAAATGAATCTCAAAAAATGTCTAGTCAGAATGAAAGGATTGACCAAGTACCCCCCCCCCAAAAAAAAAACAAATAGAGGTGATTAGAATTGAATGCCGTAGCAGCCAAGGCCAAAATGTGCATGTTATCCCAAATGTATAATATCTACTCTCAGACTAATGACATACTCAACTCAAACCCAAATGGGAAGTTCTTTCTAGATAATGCAATTGAGAACACCATTAACATTCTTGCATTTAAACCAGTCTTCCAAAGAATTAAAACTTAGATTGAAAATCAACAAGCAGTGTGATTTAAGTATAAACACAAATATGTGCACAATCTCCATTCAGATTAAGAAATTGACAATTTTTATTTGGATCTCTTCTCTCTCAGAGATAGTACATGTTACTGGAAAATTGTAATGGGAGACTGTAGGCAAGAAACAAAAGGAAGAAAGTGTTTAAGTACACAAAGCATGAGCCAAAGAAATGAAAGAGAGAGAACAAAGACTTGTTGAATTTGCACAGTGCAGGGATTGTATATAGGAAATAATTTCTTTAAAAAGCGATTTAAACAAAAATGGATCTGAAGATCACCATACAGAGAAGTTATTAATGAAATTGATTATGGTGAACAACATGGAAATACTAGAAGATGTATCTGTTATCAACCAGTTTAATTATGATAGTGATCACAGGCAAGTGAGAGCAAAGCTAGAAAACATCAAGAGGAAAAGACTGAAATTGTTAATAAAAAAAAACACACTACAAAGTGAGGATATAATACACCATAAAGAAAAATTTGAGGAAATAATGGAAGGAAAGCAGCAAGAATTAATCAGGTCTTAAAAGGTGAAGAAGTCTGTTTTAGTCTCTTAAAAGTTTAAGAAAAAATCATTACCGGCATACAGAACTTCCAAACAAAAACTTACTTTAAGGGCACTTGATCTACTCAAAAAAAGGGAAGAATTAAGGAAAAGAAACCACAGAAGTAGCAAAGAAATAAAATGTGTGGAAATGTATGTGAAAGTTTGAAAAGAAATCAAAAACATCGGAAAACATAACAGAAGAATTTAGAGCATTACAGTAAACAAAAAAAAATTCTGAAAACGATCTAACAAAAGTTATATGGAAGGAAAAAATTTGATTCCAAAATTGAAAAATAAGCAAATAGTACAATACAACAGAGCAGAAATAATGAAAATAGCTAGTGAGTTTTATAGGGACCTATACTCGGACAATGAAATAGACAACAAATCCTCCACTATATTTAGATAAGACCAATACAGAACCACCAATCATAATGGAAGAATTATGGAAAGCCCTAAGTCCACAAAGAATAATAATAGTCCTGGAGAAGATGGTATATTAGCAGAACATGTAAAGTCACGAGATTCATGGTTTCATAAGTCCATATTAAATATGTTCAATGATATTTTAACTGCAGAAAAATTTCAGTGCAGTGACATAAATCATTTGTCTTTATTATATTAAAAGGATAGCAAGAATGATATCAGTAACTACAGGTGAATCAGTTTGTTATTACAATTGTTCAAAACGTTTATAGCTATTACATTAAATTGTATCAAGATTTTTGGATGATGCACAGCCATATGAACAAGCAGATTCAGAGCAAGATTCTCCACAATATTAACCAAGTAACAGAAAAAGCAAATGAATATAACATTCCTGCATATTTAGTACAATAAAACTTGTCCAAGGCGGAAACTTGCTGAATGTGAACAAATTATAAGTCGAGCCAGAAGAATAGCCATTACGGTGTTATTTATTTTGTATAATACGGAATCTGCCCAACGCAGAAACGGAAAGCGATATTTGAAGAATTTATTAACCACGTCGGCATCAATATGAATAAAATACATCACTCCTCTACACTTCGTATCCATCATATATTTCAATGTAATATCAATGGTATTACAATTTTAATATGCACTTCGCATCCATGGTAAACTGGACATATATATACGTCTTGGCTGGTTAGGTGGTTAAAAATTACTTGTATAAAGTGGAAAGTGTTTTAAAAATACACCTATATTTATTAGATTTTGACACTTGTGTTGCTTTTACTGTTTGAGAATTAATGTTGGTCAGTTTCCGGTAAGCCCAAACATTTCAGTAACCCAAATTTCAACAAACCAATCAGTTCATTTTTTGCATTATGGCTAAATCTCATGTGGCGTTGTCGCTAAACGAAAAAGTCAAAGTCATTGAAGCTAAAGAAAAGGATAACCTCTCGGTACGGGAAATAATGATGTGGTTTAAGTGTGGCAAAAGGCAAGTATACAACACACTTAAACAAAAGGATAAAATAATGAACGAGCGGCTGCAAGGAAATGGTCGAATGAAGAGGAAGGCAAAGGTAACCAGCAACGAGGAAATCAACGAAGTAGTGTGGGAGTGGTTCACGAATGCAAGATCAAAACATATTCACATATCCGGTCTAATGGCCCTAAGTGAAGCTCTCACAGTAGCCAAATCTCTCAGGAATGATCAGTTTAAGGCATCTATAGGATGGTTGGATAGTTTTAAGAAGAGGCAAAATATTGTGTGGAACAAAGTCTGTGGGAAATCTAAAGATGTGGATGAAAGCTTAGTGAGTGAGTGGAAACCAAACTGCTAGAATTGATTTCACCATATGAACCTAAAAACATTTACAATGCGGACGAAACAGCATTGTTTTTTCGGGCATTACCAACAAAATCACTAGCGGTTAAGGGAGAAAAGTGTACCAGGGGAAAAATGTCCAAAGAAAGATTTACGGTGTTATTGTGTGGGAATGTGGTGGGAGAAATGTAAAAGCCTCTTGTGATTGGAAAAGCAGCAAAACCAAGATGTTTCAAGAACCTGAAAATTAATAATTTACCAATGATTGGAGAAACAATAAAAAAGCTTGGATGACTGCAGCTACAATGGAAGAATGGTTAAACATATTTAATGCAAAAATGAAAAGGAAAATAGAAATGTCATCCTTTTTCTTGACAATGCTACCTGCCACCCAAAGGTGGCAGGTAGCATTGTCAAGAAAAAGGATGACACTTTCAAATGTGAAAATCACCTGGTTCCCAGAAAATGCAACAAGTGTATTACAGCCCATGAATATGGGTGTTATTTACATATTCAAATCACTATAGGCGATTTCTGATGCAATCTTTGATTTTGAACGTAGAAGAAGCCAATAGCTCTTACGCATTAGCAAGATCTGTATTGGTTCTGGATGCTGTGAAATGGATCGGGCTGGCAGTGAAGCAAATTAAAGCAGAAACAGTAAAAAAGTATTTTGCTAAAGCTGGGTTTGGGGAAAGTGATATGGCAGATAATTTGGAGGAGGCGAGTGAAAACATTGCTGCAATATCCAATCTCTGCCGAGGAAAAGAACTTTCCTGTGATACAGAAAACTCTGAGTGATGACCATCTAGCCACACATTACAGTTTTGAATCTGCTACAGCTCTATTCGCAGTAAGAAATACACAAAATGAAGATGTGGAGGAAGAAGGAGAAGAGGCAGCTGGAGAACAGGATATTTCGATGAAAATTCGTACACATGAATAGGCCTTTCATTGAATCATCAGTGAAGTAACACAGTTTGCAATTGATTCAAGTTCTTCCAGCCTTCTTGAACTATTGTATACGGTTAAGGACTGCATTCAAAAAGACATGATCACAAAAAAGTGGAAAAACAAGTTTCTTTGTTGGATCTGTGGAAGAAATCTCAATGAGTTGTATATTGGAAACGTGTAATGTGCAGTGTAATAGAGCATTAATACTTTAATAATGTATTATTATTACTATTATTTTAATAACATAGATCTACAAATATCATTACTTACAAGAGCCGGCGCTGCCGATTTTCACTCATAAACAGGTATGTACCATATAACATGATTTTAATGGATTTTAAATTTTTTTGCAATTTTGTATAATGCAGAAACTTGGCCAATGTGAAAAATATATTCGGTCCCTTGCGAATCTGCTTTGAACAAGTTTTACTGTATTTGTAGATTCTGAAAGAATCTCTAAGTATCTACATCAGTCAGAAATAAAAAACAGCTTAAAACAACACACCATTCCAGCAAAGCACATCAGATTATTAAAAGTCAAATCAAAATTCAATAGCTAATATAAAGTTAGAACATCAAGGAAAGGAATCTGGTATTGGTAAAGGAGTAAGGCAAGCAGATATCCTATATCATCCAAATTGTTTTCTGCTACATGAGAAGTCTTTAAGAATGGGAAAACTAAGGAATTAATATCAATGGAAAATCTCAATCACTCATATTTCACAGATGACATTGTTCTTTTAGCAAAAAATAAAGAAGCTCAGGAAATGCTAAATGATCTGGACAGAAAAAAGCAGGGGGGAAAATGGTTCAAAGATTAATTATTATTATTATGTGACACCTCTAGGGAGTCCAAAGACTCATCGAGGGAGGATACTCACTCTACAATTCTGTCTCCACCACTCAATCCACAAACTACAACAAACCACAACTACACCAATGCCATCTACTGCCCACCACTAGTATTTTCACAGACAATCGCAAATATTCATACCCATGGTGGGATTCAAACCCGCAGCCTTTTGGCTGGTGAGCGGATACACTAACCACTCAGCCAACCAGGCTGGCAATTAATACTATTAAAACAAAACTGATGACAAATTCAGATCAAATCAGAACTCAAATTAGCAGACAATCCTATTGAATTTGTAGTCAACTATAAGACCCAAGTTAGATACACCTGGAGAGACAATGTCAGGACAGTCACTTTTATAGTGCCCCAGTGATCTACATAGACTATGGATGATGAAGATATTTATCTTGATCAATTAGTTTTAAGAAAAAACAAGATAAAGAAATAAGCAGAAGAATTACACAAGGAAATAAACAGAATTTGAAATGTATAGAGAAGCTTAGGTGTTACTGACTATTCATAACAATGCTCCAGTTAGAATTTGAATTGTTTTCCCCAATTACTCAGAGTTCAGTGCTGTGTGCCTGTTGCAGTTATAATTGTGCTCTGACAATGCTGGATAGAAAACCAGTAAAATATTAAATTTAATAATAGTGTTGTTTATACCGTGAGGCGTTATTAAGGAAACAAAGATATTTGATATGTGCATTATCCCAGCGTTAATCTATGGAATTCAGACATGGTAAGACTAAAAAAAAAACAGGAAGACAGGTTGTGTGTGTAGCCCAATAAGCCTTGGAGAGAAGAATGTTCCACATGACAAAAAAAGTGACAGAATAAGAAATACTAGAATTAGAGAGAGATGACTGGAGTAGAAGATATTGTTAAGTATTGTAGAGCATGTAAGTAGAGATGGGCAGGCCATATTAGTAGATTGCCAGGCAAAAGATGGACAAAATTAAGCATCAAGTGGATCCAAGAAATGGAAAAAGAAACAAAAGTAAAAGGTAACTAAAAGAACAAGATGGAGTGAATGATCTACAAAGGTTTGACAGACATGACATGGTGGACATTGGCTAAAAACAGACAGGACTGTAAAATTAATAGCGAACCTATATCCAGCAGTGGATGGAAAGATGGTAAAGAAGATTAACAAGAAGTATGTGTTTGGGAGTAAAGCAGTGTGAACTGATAAGCTGTCACACCATGGGGAGGAGGGAATAATATATATATATATATATATATATATATACATATATTTGTATAAGCCCAACAAATTTGAATCTACTTTTGTATATTTATGTATTATATTTAATTTTGTTTCCAGTCAGAGAGAAAGAACACATTGTGAGATAGCAAGATATAACTATGCATATGGTACCAAAATAAAAAAAGACAAAGGAAATCAGTCCATAGCTACAATTTACAATCAGTAAATTTAGTTTGCCAGCCGACAGTTGGTGGCGCTTCAGTATTCTGGTGTTTCCGATGCACAGTTCATATTGCAATATAGATGGAGACAAACTAACATATGGCTTATAAAACCTGTTTATTTGTGCTTGTTGTTAGATCTACATTATATCAATACCTATCGTTTAGAATTGTGCAGAACTTTTGAGTGTTGCTTTCATACGAAAATTCATCTTGTTGAATTAAAGTTGTAAATAAATTTATAATAGTAATTTTAATTAAGAGAATATAAACTGCATGCCATGTCTTTAAGAAAGAGTAAAAGAAAAGTGGACGAAGAAGGACGAGTTTTTCAAGATAAATGGGAAATTATGTACTTTTGTGGTGTTGTGCGCAATAAAATTGTATGTTTTATTTGTAATAAGGGAATATCAGTTCCAAACAAATACAATTTACGTCGACATTACAAAATGAATCATGAAGAAAAATTTGAAATGTTGGAAGGCAAATTGAGGGAAGAAAAGTTACAGTTTCTGAAATCTGGCTTACAACGACAACAAAATTTGTTTACCGAAGCAAATAAATCCAGTGAAGCAACAGTTCACGCAAGTTTTGCTCTCACGCACATCATTGCAAAACGATAAAAACCATTTACTGATGTAGAATTCCTTAAAGATTGTTTGATTAAGTTTGCTGAACTTCTTTTCCTGACAAACAACAATTATTTAAAAATATTAGTTTGTCAGCCAACACAGTAGCAGAACGTATTAATGAAATCGCTAGTGATTTACGATGTCAGTTAAAAGAAAAAAGTATAGATTTGCAGCATTCTCAATAGCAGTTGATGAGAGTACTGACATCACAGATATAGCACAACTTGCCATTTTCATACGAGGTGTTACTAATGAATTTGAAGTAATTGAGGAATTATTGGAAATAATTCCTATGAAAGGAAAAACTGGTGTACAGGATATTTTTTCTGAAATAAAAACTGTAATAGATAAATATAAATTAAGTTGGGATAAAATGGTTGGATTTGCAAGTGATGGTGCAGCTGCTATGGTTGTTAAAAAAAATGGAACAGCAGTAAAATTAAGAAATATAGTGAAAGAAGAAAAATTTGCACTATACGTTGCATTATTCATCAAGAAGCACTTTGTGCCAAAAGTTTACAGATGGATAATGTTAAGGAAACAGCAACTAAAACAATAAACTTTATCCGTGGACGAGCTCTGAATCATCGAGAATTTGTTGCATTGCTTGAAGAAATTGAAAGCGAGTACGGAGAAATGATTTATTATAACGAGGTGGTTAAGTCGAGGAGCTGTATTAAAACGGTTTTTTGATTTAATAAATGAAATCAAAATTTTCATGACACGAAAAAATAAAACTATCAACGAGCTATGTAATGATACATGGATAACAGATTTAGCATTTCTTGTTGACTTAACCGGCCATTTAAATATTCTCAATAAAGAGCTGGAAGGAAAGAATAAACTTATCACTGACATGTTGAAAATTTATTTATCACTAGGTTAGACTATAATAGATTTAGTTTAATCCTTTATCCCAGTGAGAGCAAACAAAGTTTGCACCTGAAAATATCTTCAGGACTAAATATAGTGTTGTACTATCTTATCCAGTAAGTAGTGCAACACCAAGGCAACTCGTGGCAAAGGTGGAGCAAGCTACCAGGCACTTCTAACCCAGTATCTCCCATAATGCAAAACACATTTCCTATGTGGATATGTATACTGTTATGCATTAAAGGGATTGGCCATCTACCCAGACTAGTTTCGACCTTTATTGAGGTCTCTTCAGTGGGAGCCAGGCCCAGAGCTGGAGATACCAGGCAGAAGCAGTAGCAAGTCATCTGTGCCTATGGGAGTTGCCAAAAGGTTTATCACCTTTTTTAAAAATTACTCTGGATTTAGAGAAAGATGTTGAAAATTTATTTATCACTAGGTTAGACTATAATAGATTTAGTTTAATCCTTTATCCCAGTGAGAGCAAACAAAGTTTGCACCTGAAAATATCTTCAGGACTAAATATAGTGTTGTACTATCTTATCCAGTAAGTAGTGCAACACAAAGGCAACTCGTGGCAAAGGTGGAGCAAGCTACCAGGCACTTCTAACCCAGTATCTCCCATAATGCAAAACACATTTCCTATGTGGATATGTATACTGTTATGCATTAAAGGGATTGGCCATCTACCCAGACTAGTTTCGACCTTTATTGAGGTCTCTTCAGTGGGAGCCAGGCCCAGAGCTGGAGATACCAGGCAGAAGCAGTAGCAAGTCATCTGTGCCTATGGGAGTTGCCAAAAGGTTTATCACCTTTTTTAAAAATTACTCTGGATTTAGAGAAAGATGTTGAAAATTTATTTATCACTAGGTTAGACTATAATAGATTTAGTTTAATCCTTTATCCCAGTGAGAGCAAACAAAGTTTGCACCTGAAAATATCTTCAGGACTAAATATAGTGTTGTACTATCTTATCCAGTAAGTAGTGCAACACCAAGGCAACTCGTGGCAAAGGTGGAGCAAGCTACCAGGCACTTCTAACCCAGTATCTCCCATAATGCAAAACACATTTCCTATGTGGATATGTATACTGTTATGCATTAAAGGGATTGGCCATCTACCCAGACTAGTTTCGACCTTTATTGAGGTCTCTTCAGTGGGAGCCAGGCCCAGAGCTGGAGATA
Source organism: Typopeltis vanoorti (assembly GCF_054136105.1). Classification (NCBI taxonomy): domain Eukaryota; kingdom Metazoa; phylum Arthropoda; class Arachnida; order Uropygi; family Thelyphonidae; genus Typopeltis; species Typopeltis vanoorti. The sequence goes on along the minus strand of NC_143561.1, from coordinate 117,161,194 downwards.
CCAGGCAGAAGCAGTAGCTGGCCAATAGGCCAGGTAGATGGCCAATCCCTTTAATGCATAACAGTATACATATCCACATAGGAAATGTGTTTTGCATTATGGGAGATACTGGGTTAGAAGTGCCTGGTAGCTTGCTCCACCTTTGCCACGAGTTGCCTTGGTGTTGCACTACTTACTGGATAAGATAGTACAACACTATATTTAGTCCTGAAGATATTTTCAGGTGCAAACTTTGTTTGCTCTCACTGGGATAAAGGATTAAACTAAATCTATTATTATCACTGACATGTATGCTTGTATTAAAGCTTTTAAAGTTAAATTGCAATTATGGGAGACACAAATGGAATCAAAAAATTTCGTACGTTTCCTACATCTTAAATCCTGCCCTATTATTTCAAATGAAAAATCTCAAGAATATGCAAGAAAAATACCATTATTACGACAAGAATTTGAAGAAAGATTTTAATGATTTGAAGTCCGATTTTACATTAATTTCATTACCATTTAAAACGAATGAATAATGCACCAGAAAATCTACAAATGGAGCTAATTAATTTACAGTGTGATATAAATTTTATTCAAAGATTTCAAGATACAGATTTGATTAACTTTTATTCGTACTTGTCAAAAGATAAATACCTTCAGTTACGAATTTTTACAATAAGAATAATCGCTTTATTTGGGGGTACATTTATATGCGAACAGTTTTTTCGCAGATGAAAATTAATAAGTCTAAGAAAAGAACCCGATTGACCGATGAGCATCTACAATCCGTGATGAAGATAGTTTCTAGTAATTTTTCTCCAAGGCTACAAACTTCATCAGAATCGAAACGCCATCAAGTATCAAGTTGCAGTAAGAAAAAAATTAGTTTATAATTATTTACATACAAACATATGTATTTTTTCTGTATGTGTCGAAGAAAAATTTAATAAATAAAAGAAAGAGAATAGGTTGTCATTATTTATTCTCAAGTTATAAAGGTTATAAATGGGTTTCATAATTATAAAGGGGTGGTATCCATACATTAGAGGTAAGTACGGTTCAATATATATACATATTCACTCTCATTTTGTTTAAAAAAAAAATTCCGGCCAGTCAGCTGCTTTCACATCATGCATTCAGCCCGCATGCAATTTTAGTTTGAGACCACTGGCTTAAGGGACAAAGCTGAACAACTAGGAGAAGAACTCCACTTTTACATAGCCTTTTAAGAAATGTTGAGAACTGATCAGGGCTTCTGACCTAATGTCTAAGCCTCACCTTTCTCATGGTGCACCTGTTAGTAGGTATTTACCAGGATGAAAAAGGATGGGTCACCAATATGGGGTTTAGCCAACTAAATGTATTCTTACTGGCTTAAACCAACACAGAATGATACAATATTATAAAATTTCACGCCAACTGGGGCATTGTATGTTTAAACAAGGCCCATTGTTGTCATAAGGGAACCAGGGCAAACAGCAAAAAAGCTACCAGAAGAAACTCATCAGCAGAGTTCGAGTGCCACCATCAACATAAGCATCAATGAAAAATAAATGGAGCTAAAAGATAAACAGAATAAGTATCAGATCAACATAATAGTTGTTAGTGAAACAAAGAGACAAGATCAAGTAGAGTGATGTGAGCAAATATCAGAATGGGAAACTAGACAATGAGACTTATTGGCACAAACAATTTTACTAAGAAAAAAGTGGAGTAAGTTTGAATCATTAGAGAAAGCAGCTGACAAAGAAAAAGTTGGTCCTTGCTAGATATCTTCACCATCAGCAACATCACTAAACCACTCAGAAGCTTCACATCATTTGCAAACAACTGAATATCTCCTTGTAATCCAGTAGCATACACAAAATGATTGAATAGTAATGGTTCCAGTACTGAACCCTGTGGAACTACACTTGTAACTATCTTCTAACAACCCCCCCCCCCCCATATACAACTTTGATACCAGAAAGCTTCCTACTTCTTGATATCACTCCCTATACACAACTCTCTGACACATCTATAAGAAAGCCAGTTAACCTCAATCCATCCAATTCACTGACACAATATCCAAACTCATATGTTACAATTTAAAATCAACTTGTCAAACTTCTTTGAACAATCAAAAAAAAGGCAATATATGCCTTACTCTCATCCACTGTTCTTGTTACTCTACTGTAAAAGGCAGCCAGATTGTTAAAAGAGAGAGAGCCCCTTAACAAATCCATACTGTCCTGCATAACCTTGCCCTCATCTGCCCATTCTGTATACAAGTTCTTAGTAAGTTTTCCAAAATCTTAACCATAGAAGAAATACAAATTGGCCTCTAGTTTGATGTCTGCATTCCACCACCACCCTTATGCAATGGCACTATCTTATCCTTCTGCTCTTCAAGAAGAAATTTACTTGTTGCAAGACTTTCGATAAACAGCTTGGTTAATATTATTATCCCAAGACCCCATTGGAGTCAAAGGCTTATCTAGGAGGTCCTTTTGTCATACACACAGCTCATCATACCATGCCTTAAACACACTCAAATTCTCTGCAGACACCACACTCAGACAAGGCATTCCAATCACTCACAACTCTGCATGCAAAAAACCTGCTTCTCACTCCGCTGCTCACACCCTCCTTATAGAGCTTCCAGAGATTAACCTTTGGTTATCTCCTAATCTCCCACTACTTGCTGTAAAACCTCTCCAACATTGATCCTATAACAACCTTTACTAACTTGTAGGTCTCTATCATATCACCCCTCTTCCTCCTATCCACTAGCCTCTGTAAATTGCATCTTCTCAACCTTTCTTCATGTTCGACAATCGATAGATCAGAAAGTACCTCAGTAAGTCGCCTCTGGACCCTTTCCAACATATCTTCATCCTTTTGAAAAACCAGGTGACAAATCTGTGCACAGAAGTCCATGTGTGGCCTAATCAGACCCTTATAAAATGGAACAAGAACCTCCTTACTTCTACAAGTCAGTGTCCTCTACATCATTCCCAGAATTCTTTGTGTTGTCTTCACAATTTTAGCAATGTGTCCCCTAAATTTCAAATCCTTATCCACTATCACCCCAAGATCTCTTATTTTCTCCACCTCCAACAATATATTTCCACCAAGCATAAATCAACATCCCATCTTTGTTTCCAAATTCTAAAACCTTACATTTTGCAACATTGAATCACATCCCCATTTCCGTGCCCGTTTACTCAATTTATTCAAGTCTGCTTGTAAGACCACAACATCTCTACTCTTCATAGTTTGTCCCAACTTTGTATCATCTGCAAACAACTGAATATCCCCATCCAAATCTTTGCCAATATCATTAACATACAAGTTAAACAGCAATGGTCCTAAAACAGATTCCTGAGGCACACCACTAGTGACTTTCCTCTTCCTGGATATTGCTCCCCATACACAACTTGCTGATGCCTATCAGATAACCAGTCTCCAATCCAATGCACTAATTTAACATCCAACCGTATCCACTCTAGTTTGACCCAATTTTATCATGCAGTAATCTATCAAAAGCCTTTGCGAAATCTGATTATACTGCTGTGTATCTCTCTCATCTGTCCAAGAAAGCTGTCACCTTATAAGTAGATTACTAAAACATGACCTCCCTTTAACAAATCCATGCTGTGCATCAAAGATAATTCCATTGTTGTCAACCCACTTCTGGATCCTAGTTCTCACCAGTTTCTCCAACAACTTAACTGCAACGCCTGACACACAGATAGGCCTATAATTTGATGCCTGAGTTCTATCACCTCCCTTATGAAGTGGCACAGTCTTGCCTTCCTTCCACTCCTTTGGAACTCGACCCAGTGCAAGACTCATATTAAAAAAATATGTCAAGGAAGATGTCAACTACCTGGCACATTCCTTCAGAATATGTGGTGATATATTATCAAGTCCCACAGCCTTATTAATATCAAGTTTGCTCAATTCCCCATACACCTCTTGCTCACTTACAGTCAGTTTCTCCTCCCATCAAATACTGCTCTCAATCTCTCCATGATGTCACATTCACAAGAATGAAAGACCTTTATGAACTGCTCATTAACTTCACTTTTGCTACCCTTACCAACCAAGTAAGAAGGGGTAATAACCATGGAATTGGTTATTACCATTTCTCTTATGCTGCCACCATAATACCTTTTTTTCTGTATCGCATGCTTAATCTCTCTTCATTCATCCATTTCAGACCTACCTTCTGACCCTTGGAATACATTTAGACATTGCTTCTACTAGATAATTCTTGAAAATCCCCCAAGCTGCATTGATCTCTTTTCCGGCTAACTCCTCATTCCATGCTACATCTGCAAGTTGTCTCCTGAGCTCTTCATAATCCCCCCCCCCCCCCAAATGTAGTTCCACATATACCTCTTTCTTACAGAGGTCCTCACACTGCAGGCAACCATCTTACCACTTGATCAGATTCATTCTCTACACTCACTTCTCTACCTTCCAGCAGCAGTCTTTCCAAGTGACTCACACCAAAACTACTCAAATGCAGTCCATCACTCCTATACAGTTCACGTCGTCCTTCAAACTCATTTCACACATTTCTGCTAATATATCATTCATAATCCTTGCTCTCTGTCTCATCTCACCACTGTCATGAGGTAATCACATCATGATCACTCTCACCAACTGGTGGGAGTGATCATGATGTGACACCTCATTTATAATTACATCCTCTGATGAGATGATAAAATCCAAGACCCCCAATCCTCGTGGCCCTCTGTTACATACTATCTGAGGTCGTTGTTCCTCAAAAACTCAAAAAACTAATTTTCTTTACTTCCAGTTACTATCTTATCATCGCAGTCTATATTGCCATAGTTAAAATCGCCCTTTTCTTATTTGCTTGGCTAATCTGATTATACATTTCATAGTCACTACCATCCATATTAACAGGTATAAAACACCATCCAACCAAGCATTTCATTCTATTCACCTCTAACTCACACCACACTGCCTCAAAGCCACTGGCACTATTTCCCTCTTGCATCTCTACTTTGCATGGACATAACTCTTTCTCTATCATTAATGCCACTTCCTCCTCCCTTTTTACCCTTTCCATCTTCATGAAACACATCATACCCTTCCATTTCTATTCCTATCAGCATGCCATCTTCATCCAACCATGTCTAACTTATTCCAACAATTCTTGGGTGAACAGACTCAATTAACACAACCATTTCATTTGCCTTGTTTCTTACACTTCTAATATTTGTATACAAACTTAACAGCTTATTCCTGGATCTATAGCTAGTTCCAACATTACTACTTATTTGATGCGACTTCTCCATGCTTAACTTGAGCCATTTCTTTTTCTCCTTATTCATCTTGGAACCTTCTTCAAATTCAACTGTTTTTCCCTTGATCTCAGGTCATCCCCTTCCCTTTTTGTCTATACATGCATTCACATCTTTTTGGAGCATCAACCTTTCTCACGCTGTGTTTCCATCTGTCTGTCTTGCATACCTGTTCTCTTATTCTCTATACTCATGCCACTTGCTTCTTCATTCACAACCACTTCAATCTCTCCTATCTTACTCTCCCATTCTTCCACATCACTTACCAATTGATCAGATTCATTCTCTACACTCACTTCTCTACCTTCCAGCAGCAGTCTCTCCAAGCTACTCTCACACCAAAACTACTCAAATGCAGTCCATTTGAGTAGTTTTGGTTGAAGGACGAAGTGAACCTATACAGTTCACTTTGTCCTTCAAACTCATTTCACACATTAACAAACTGCACTCCATTCTTCTCACACATTTCTGCTAACATATTCATAATCATTGCTCTCTGCCTCATCTCACAACTGTCATACCTGGGCAACATGCTTACTACCTTTCCTATCACATTATTCTCTTTTATACATCTCAACAACCTCCTGATATCCAATCTGACATGTTTTTTGTTTGCAGTCAAGCTATTATAAAAAACACACGTACTAACCACAGTGATAACTTTTAATACGTAAATATTTCATCCCAAGTATCTTGGGACATCATCAGTACATTATTTCAACAATACTAGGAATAACATACAGTTAGGGTGCATGATTACAATGGAATCTCAATATGCGTGCAGTAATGTGTTACAAAAGTAAATTAAAAATAACTGAAAAAAAAAAAAGAAAAGTCAAGTCATTGGTATCTATTACAACTACCAACTCTTTTGCTCACTTACTTGTCAATCTAATGTCTCAATCACTCTACTCATTCTACCTCCAGTAAAACATATCATCCTTTATGCATCCTCTCGTCTAGCACACCTTTAATAATTGAATCACCATGCAACGTAATTGCCTGTCTTTCGTTACCTCTTTTATACCAACATCATTTGTTTTCATCATTTTGATGAATCCATTTCATCTCTTGCCACATCTAAACCAACTGATCTTTTGAACCTTGTGTCACACTTTTTCTCTCATTCATCCTTTCGAATTTTCGAACCTTGAGTCATACACGCTTGTTCACAGTCGCCAACGTGGATCACCACCTTATCTTTAACTTCTGCTACATTCGCATCACTTTTGTCTTTCTTACCACCAATTGTTAAGTTTCTCAGATCACTCATTCCCTTTTTCAAACTTTTTTTAACATTTTTTTTTCTGCTCTTTTACACCCGTCCTTTTTTTTAAATTTTTTTTTAATCAGACAGGTACTCATCATCCTCGTGGCATTCTCGCTACTAACACTTTCAGTTATGAAAATATTAGCACTCATCAAATCCTCATTCAGTTCACACTTTCCTTAAATATCCACAATTTATCAATTAATTAATAGCATGGATAATTCCTAGCATATTCTGTTAAAACATGTGGCAAAATTTCATCTAGTTTTCCTGATATCTTCAGTATTTGGAATACACTGAATACTGGCATATTCAGTATTTGGAATACATCCTCTTTAGTCACTTCTAATGCTTCACTCCTTCAGGAAGAAAGCATGCTTTACCAGGATGGAACATTCTGATGAAGTGAACATTAAATAGCTCCACTACGCCATCTGTTTTGTTATTTGAATTTAGTCCCATTCCAGCAAGGTAATCCACTTACAATTATTTTTTCTCCTACTGGCTACAGAATGAAAAAACTGCTTCAAGTCTAAAATGTTGATCCTCATGTGACCACAACATGCTGCCTAAGACAGCTGTCCCTCAAGAGGTCCAATAACTAAGTTCCCTTAGCGTATGCTGCTTCCTCTGTCTAGTTTATATTGTTATAGACCCCCCCCCCCCCAATAATGATCATGCAGTTGAGAAACTAATTTGCCTAAACATTCTCTGCTCACCACCATGTATATTTCTTTATCTATAGCAACATTCCATTAAATATCTTGTGCTATAAACTTTTTCTTGCACCATATACTCTCAAAGCCATTAGTGATTCTCTACATGCTGAAATATACTATACCATTCGATTTCTGATACCAACAATCTTTGGAGAGAAAGAGAGAGAGAGAGAGAGATGAGTGAAATCTACGCCACAAATGCATTCTCTTTATTCTTGTACTCCTGGCATTCATATACAGAAAAATCAGTATATTGTCAAGTATTTATTAACTATTATTACTCCCCACATATTCCACCTGGCACTGCAACACAGCATATACTATCTCATTTCTCAAGCAGCTTATCCAACAAGGCCATCCCTGCTATGTTCCACTCATGCAATTCTAGTTTCCCTGCCTTACAATTAACTTTCTTCTGTTCTCATATATACTCCACTCATCCACATATTCCAGCTATCTTTTTTTACCCACTCTTGCTATCATTTCATTCATTATTACTGCCCTCCTCCACTCTGCATGTGAGGCAACATTCCCTATCTTCCCTCTGACACATTTCTGCAGCACTATCCCTGACATTAATCTCAAATATCTTACTACAGGATTCATGCTACATCTGAGGTCATTCATGTCAATCATCACTATCATTTCCTCAACATTTTCACCTCACTTCATTGCCATGCCCTCTCATTCCTCCCAACAAGCCCTCCTCTAATTCTACTCTGCACACCCTGAATCATCGAATATACACGACAAACTGAACAGCAGCTTCATTCATTCTTCACTCAATGGCATTTTTTTTGCTTCCAATCTCTCTCTCTCTCTCTCTCCCCCCCCCTTCCTCTCATCTCTTTATCCCTCACTCCTACATTCTTTCTCGACTTTCTCCAGTTTCCCATCCCGTAAAAAAAAAGGCGAACTGGCCATTAGAACAGATGTAATTAACACACATAATACACTGGCCTCGTAGCCTGAGTTGCTTCAGCTCCAAATCAATCAACTAGCCAATGAATCTCCAATTTTCACTCTTTTCCCATCTCGCTCATTTGCTCTTGCATACTTACTCTTGTTCTCCTTGCACTGGCTTACTTCTCTAGTCTCTTAATCTCTTCATTCATTCTCCTGAAACATATTCACAAATATAAAGAATAATAATTTTATTATTGCAAATATCTTGGCCAGAAACTAACAGGCCATCATCAGTATATCAGCATAATCACAAGGTGGAGCCAGAACAAAGAACAAAAGAACAATCGTATTTACTGAACTCAGTCAGCTGGATAGACACCATACAGATGCTTACAATCCTATCCCTTGGAACCAGTGATGAGCTATGGAAATTTTAACAAAGGGTTTGCATCGTCGAGAAAAAAAAAAAAAAAAAAAAAAAAAAACCCTAACTTAGCCCATTGTGTGACTTTGTAGAGCTTCTGACAGATATGATAATTTCTGTAGGATATCAATCATTAATGCTAGATCTTTTAAAAATTCCAAATTGAAAAGTCGGTTTAAAAAGCCCTTATATTTATCGTTCAATGCAAAATGCTTAATTTCTCCACACAGCAAGAACCGTTTGTAAACTACAAGCTGCCCATTGTGGTCCAAACACACGACAGATCTTTAAAATTTCGATACCAAGGTCTTTTGCAATCGTATTTAATTCTCGTTGATTTTTTGGTGATTGATGATAAAAAGCATATAATTTATCCATAAATATTTCAAAATGATATATTTTTTTAATGTTTTTTATCTAATCATCTAATGCTAAGTGTAAATGATGAGCGCAATGCCAAATCACAATGTTGGGAAATCTTTGTAGAAGTTTGATTGCAACACCTGATTTGTTTCCTAACATTACACTAGCTCCATCAGAACAAAATGCAATGAGATGACTTTTTAAATAGTTATCAGAAAATCCACATAAATTTAAAGTAGGAATTATAGTAGCATGTATACATTCCACGGTGGTATTTTCTAGTTCTACAAGATTATTAAACAAGAAGAACAAGGGGCTCGCAAATTTGAGAAAAATTTAACAAAGGGCTCACGCAAGCCCATTATAGCTCACCACTGCTTGGAAAACCCTGAACCTGTATGGTGAATCCCTATCTCATACATCATGGGCATCTCAGAGGCAATTGCAAAGATCCTGAAAAGATACAGTTTAGTCTCTACATTCTACTGCTGGTTACCATCCACAAAAGATAAACAACTCCCCTCTCTCCCTCCCTAGTTTACCAGGTTCATTGTGATTGCTACCACTCTTATTTTGGATAAATAGGACACTCACTTAAAAATGACTACAGAAACACCAATCTTATATCAACAATAAACCTGAAAAATTTAGATTTGGATAGTATGGAGTGGACACTGACAACAATACCCAGTGATCCAATACTTACCTTTTACATCAGTGATTCTGTTCTCCCCCCCCCCTTTTAAAATATATAATGCTGTATCATGCAAATCATTTTATTTGACCAACTTCTGTTACTTTATTGTATTTCAAAATTAATTATTTAAATTTTAGTTTTAACTGCAATCTCATTTTAGTTTGTAGCCACTTATATGGTGGCACTGCAGAATGTGGCTCAGTTCTGTAAAACGGATTAACATTCTTTGTTCTACCTTCACCTTGTGATTATGCTGATACACTGATGATGGCCTATTAGTTGCTGGCCAAAACATTTACAATAATAAAACTATTATTCTTTATTCATGTGAATCTGTATGTCTAAAAATTGACATTAACTGGCACAATCATGACCATCAGACAAAACATCTCCCGCTGCAACACTGCAATCGCTAAATCCATAGACACATCTTTCACAGTCTCTTCACCTTCAAACATAACACCTGTATCTAAAAAATCAGAATTCACCAATTTCCAAAGCATTATCTCTGCTGCTGCTGAAGCCCATAAATGGAACACATCACGTAGTGCTTCCAATTAATTACATTTAATGCACACATACACATTTCTGTTCTTCATTCCTCAGCTGCGACAATTTTAACCTATGGGATATGTACATGCCACATGCTATGAAATCTTTGACTGTGCTACGAATAATATGTACTTTTTAAATAGTGGCAGGCTTGGCGATTATGTGTTAGACCTGATGACCACCATGATGGTTATAAACATATATAAAATAGACAAATTTGTACAAACAATCCAGTCAATCAAACAACAACAACAACAACAACAACAAAAAAAAGACAGCAGAACTAAATAGCACAAACTTAAAAACCACTATTAGTAATGATACACACACAAAAAGTCCTCATATATATATATATATATATATATTTTTTTTTTTTTACTACTGCACACTGATCAACCACTTTCAACCATTTGAAAGAGTGCTAAATGAAACAATCAGTGATTGCCAAATGGTAAGCATTCAAGAATAAGGTAATCAGGAGTACATATCAGTAGAAGAAAAACCCATCAAAAACCTGAAATGTAGGGAATCAGCTGAAGTAGATCATATTTGAGCAGAAATAAAATATGGAGGTATAAAAGTTTTACAGTGGCTAACTGCATATTTTAGAAGGCCTGGCCAGAAGGACAAATTTCAGATGATTGGAATTTTTAGAATCGATTTAAAAAAAGGGAAATAAAACAGTGTGAGAATTACGGGAGAGTCCCCCTAACGAGTGTTTATAGTAAACTTTATGCAAGCATGATCATGTGATTTTGATGTGAGGAGTGCTAGGCAAGTACAAGCTTCATGGAACAAAAGAGATGTGAGGAATTACAGAGCAAGAGACAGATTATGATAAATTATGGAAACAGATTGGTGATGTGGAGTGGGTTGATCAGTTGAAAAGGAGAGAAATGGTAGTGCCTGGGATTTGATCCCCAAATAAGTTACTTATTGCAATGGCAGACTATATTCCTAAAATTGGGAGGATAAATAAAGTGGGTTGAGAATGAATCATGGAATTATGCAAAGGCTTCCAGAAAGAGGATGCTATGAAGGAGATATAAAGAACATTTTATTTATTTAGCGTATGATGTACAGGCCTCAGAATAAAACATACAAATTACATAAAACAGCATAAAAACAATTGAAAAATCATATTAAAAGGGGTACACTAGGTTGAAATGATTAAACATCAAAATTAAGAATCAGGAGTCAGAGCTTAATCCTTAAATCTCAGATCCACTCCAGGGATTCTGGGGTCAGTTTAAAAAAAGTCCTCTTTAGAAACCGAGAATGACTAGATAGGGCACTCAAGCACAATGTGATTGATAGTCTGGATCCCTCTTCTGCATTCACAGTTTGGAGTATCGGACCAGTTCCATTTATGCAAGAGATGCTTACATCTCCTATGTCCTGTTCTGATCTGAAGCCCTCCAGACGAGATGTCGGATTTGAGATGGGTATTTGAAGATTGGAGGTATGTTGAAACCAATACTCTCCCCATGACTCGCATAGGTCGAAGTTCTGGTCATTTATTTGTATTGCACTCCTCCAGGCAGGGTGCCTGGATTTCAGTCTTTGTGAAGTATGGAAGGAAATGTCTTGGTGAATAGGCAAGGAACTGTTTCCAATTATTTTTGTCCATAGTTTTCTTAAGGCTTGGGTCCTGCAGAGTGAGGGAGGGGCTATATTACTGAGAGTTGGGAGCCACTAGCCAGGAGTAGATCTTAAAGCTCCAGAGATTATCCTCATAGTTTGATTCAGCTGGACATCGACCAAAGAAGCGTGTGCACTGTTCAGCCACACAGGAGCACAATATACTCTGCTGTGGAATAGACCAAAGACAGTGCAGTAGCACACAGTGTGTTGGAATCAGCACTCCAAGAAGTACCAGCAAGTTTATGCATTATATTACTACGAGTTTTTAATTTCCCAGCAATATAGAGAACATGAAGGAGATATATAAAGGAGTGACTGAAGCAAAACCCCTAGAAAATTTTAGTTATGATTCTAGTAGAAGAAAGGGTGAATATGGAAGACTGAACTTTAGTGTTTAGAGATGGAATATGGGTCACATCTGCTTAAGATATATTGGAAATGTTTAATGATACGATATTTCATGTGGGGAGAGGGGGGGAGTAGTGCTAAATGACAACACCAAGGACAGAAGTCTGACAGTTTAAGAAAGGGAATTGTTCAGAATATTAAGTAATGTTGATGTTGAGACTGGATAGAATATCACCATGTATATTGTGGAGAAAAAAAAAGCTGACAGTGCCCTTGAAGAGGTTGTCAACCAGTGTGACAACAAAAACAGCCCCAGAAGAGTGGAAAGAAGGAAGGAAGGAAAGACAGTAGATACTGAATTAAGAGAGAATCCAAACCTGTAATGTCGAACTATATTCAGCTGTTTGTTGATGATGCTAAATTAAGAAGAGCAATGTCAGGAAGTTCTGAGTGTTGTTGTTACAAGAGGAATTGAGTAAGTTGGTGCTTTGGGCTAAAGAATGGAGGAATCATTTTAATGTTGCTAAGTATAAAGTTATGTGTCTGAGGATCATGGTAGGGAAAATTCAGTTCTATATCCACTCCATTAAGAGGACACATCAAAAAAGTTGTAAGGGTTACCCAGAAAATTGCACGTACAGATATGGAAGTGATTCCACTTTCTTATATGTACATGTCACTATATAAGGCGCTAATTAAGCCTCATTTGGATTTCTGTGAACAGATCTGGTCACCTAGTTAAATTGACAAATAAGGAAACAGAGTTCAGAGACAAATAACTAAAGCTGTCTCAGGACTATGGAATATTGAGTATGAGGAGAGATGAAGAAAATGTTGTATTCGGAGCTTGACATATAGGAAGAGGAGGAGGGTTATATGATGGAGATGTATAAGTTTGTGAGAGGAGCCTATCAAATAGGCTCCTCTCAAATAGGGGAATTATTGCTTAGAGTAATGGATAATGTGAGAATAAGTTATCCCTAGAAACTGTACAAAGGTCATGTGAGTAAGAGAATTTTTTGCTTGCCAAGTGGTGAATGAATGGAATGCATTTGCCAGAGTGGGTGGCAAGTGCTCCAATACTGAATAAATTCAAGGTAAGGCATGATAGTTATTGTGGCATTTGAGCATTCTGCCTTCCATGATGAGTCTTTTGACTTCATGGAAGCTTGGAAATAATACTAATATGAGATCAGGGTCATCCTGGGTTGTATCTACCCCAGGTTGTAAACAGATGTAACATACTATAATAAGAAGTCCTATGTTAGTGTTGAGTGGGGCTTAAGATATGGTTTCCCAAGAGGATGGTGAATCCTCTGTGGGTACAGTGATAGTGATATATCATAATGTAGAAACAGAAGGGTTACTCTGGATGCCAGTAGCACCCTCTCTAGGATATAAGAGATCAACTGATGTCACACTGGGTGAAAATGGTAACTGGGAGTTGGAAATGAATGATACTACTGTTAAAAGCAATTTTTTTTATTACTTTTAATATTAACTGAAAAATATTGTTCAACTATATACTGCTGAAAGCACTAAAGAAATCAGTATGGAGAACAGATTTTTCTTCTTGTGGTTGTTCATTTCATCTACTTCAGTTCTTCCTCAATGTTCTGCTCATCCATAGTGCTTATGTACTATAGGGTAAACAATCACCTGAGTGTGAAATTATTATAAACAAAAAGTTAAAGTACCAAGTTAAAAAAAAAAAAAAAAAGAAAGAAAAAGAAATTGCATTTGCTAAGTGAACAGTTTGAATGTAAGCAGTGCTAATAATAATGTACAAATACAATAACATGCAAATTCAACAGTAATGTTCTAAGTACAGAACCTTGTGGGATACTTCTGGTCACCTGTCTTCTCTTTGATTTAACTCCACTATATTACTCTATATAGAGCCACCATAGCTCAGTCGGTATAGATAAAGACCTTTGGTCAGAAAGACCTGGTTTCGATTCCTGTCAGCGATGTGAGGAATCTTTATCTGGTCTCTTTTGATGAAAGGTGAGTTAGTCAAACTTGGGTTCTTCGTCCCCCAGAACAGACAAACCGGCTCATGAACACATGCATCAACAGACATAGGACACCAGGAGGCATAGGGCTAACCACCTTATCTAGTTATGGTTGCGAAGTCCAAGAACTGAAAGCTTGTGGCCACTTAAGTGCCTGTTAGGACCACTGATAGGATTGATAGGATATTACTCTATGTCCATTAGCAGGTTGTCATCAATGCCACCACTACTTCATGTCTATCTTATTTGCTCCAATTTACCAAACAGGTCAGTGCAAATCCTATTCAAACATCTTTGCAAAGTTCATCAGCTGTTATGGAATATGTTATAGAAATGGCCTATCTTTGTGAAGTTGAAATGGAAGGTATTTAAGTGATGTGGTTTTTCATAACTAATAAAAAAATCTCCAGAGTCTGTATTTCATTATAAAAAAAAAATAATAATAAATAAAGTTATCAAATGTTCAAATGCCTTTGTGACTTATGGGCCGCCTTGTATTTCATAATGTTACAACCGAGTTGGATAAAGGGAATGGATGCACTATGATAATGTTGGATTTTGCTAAAGCATTTGACAGGATAACACATGAAAGGTAACTGCATAAACTAGAGAATATGGGTTTGGAATATAACTTATTGACTTGGATAAGTGGATGTGTGACATATATCAACAAGTGAATATGGTTGGCGTGAATCTGCCAGATTTAAGGTATACCAGTGGTGTATGCCAGGGTTAAGTACTTAGATGATTGTTGTTCAATCTACACATTAATGACATTAGGAAGGATCTAACAGAAGATGCCCAATTGTTTGCTGATGATGCAAAGATAGGTAGGACAAGATGTTACTGATACTCAGCATTTATAGAATGATTTGAATAGGCTGGAAATTTGGACAAATTAAAATAGCTATCAGTTCAATGTTAGTAAGAGTGCAATGTTATGCAGTTTGGTATGATGAGATTTTCAATGGCATATTATATTACTGAGATTTGGCTGCAAGAAACTGATGAGGCTGGGATCTTGGTGTGATGGCGGATAGGAATTAAGTTCAAAAGTCACATAGCAAAAATAGCAAATACAACTTGGATAAGTGCAACGTTGAGGCAAACCTTGACATGTAAGGATAAGGAAGTCATTTTGCTTCTTTACAAGGCTCTGATAAGACTGCACCTAGACTACTGTGCACAGATTTGGTCTCCTGGATACCAAGGAGATAAATCAGCTGTTGAAAGGGTGCAATGAAGAGTTACAAAGATTATATTGGGATTATGGATTGCATATATATCGACTACAGACTGGTTAATAAGAGAATGAGGAGTGATATGATAGAGATCTATAAATTTCTGGATGTGTTATAAGATATTTTCTGATGAAATATTTTGTTATATGAAAGGTGAGGAGAGAACACAGGGGCATCCATGGAAGTTTGTTCGCAGTTAAGGGGTAAGAGCTAGATGTTTCTCTCACAGAGCAGTAAGTGAATGGAATAGTTTGCCTGTTGAATTAGCGAGTGCGACAGCTGGTTTGGGTGATATATAACCTCCCTCAATGAGTCCTTGACTCCGTTGAGATCTCAGATAATATCTCCAAACAAAGAGATGCAGACTAAATATGTTAAATTTTCCTTTCCACTAATGATTAATGAGGGAAAAAAAAAACATTTCAATAAAGACAACTAAAAATTCCTAGAGTTCAATATGGCGATGAAAAAAAAAACCCTGCTATATTAAGAAGATCATATTTTAATAATAAAGCACTTACATTTGTTTCACTGTCTCTTACAACAAAGTCACCATCCTCTGCATATTCATTGAGCATCTGATCACACTGACTACGAGTAATATTGCCATAGTACCAAGGTTTATCACTTAAGTCAGGCCTAATAATATTAGTATTCTGGCTGCTCTTGTTTTTAGAATGCACTAATGGAGAACCACCACTAGCACCTAGTGATAAGCTTGCAAGCTCCTTCTGAGTACTTGTTAAATCAGGCCCAAGTCCATCAGCACTACTTGAGATTGGAAAAACTTTATTAGGCAATGAATCCGAGCCACCTAATGACCCTATACTTGTTCCCTGTGGAATTATCTGTACATAGTTTTTGGGAACCAGTCCTACTTCCCCCATCTGATTTCGAGCTTTCCACCAATCTGGATCATTAGAAGGTTTATCAATTACTTCTAAATTCTCTCCCTTTTGAAAACTAAGTTCCTCTTCATTTTGTGATGTAAAAGAGTACAATGCAACCACAATATCTAAGCAATGACTACTCTGCAAGGTATTACTAGCAGAGCCTGCTGGTGTATAATTATGACTTCCTTCATTAACGTCATCTAATTCTTCTTGAACATAGTTAGAAGGAAACCAACCTACAGATCCACTATATTCTCCTTTCCACCATCCATCACTTGACTTTTCCATTACTAAAACACGGGTTCCTTTAATCAGTGAAACTTCATCTGACTGTTGAGCATCATAATTATATTTTACAACAGCTGAAGAACTTGAATAAGTCTGATTTTTTGAAGATGTATTATTAGGTGAATTCACATTGATATCAACTTCTTTAGTTGTTACAGGAGATGCTGTAGGAGACATTTTAGCTTCACTCTTCTTTTTCACTCTTCTACGAATGCTGTCAAATATTGAAGGTTTTTCACGTTTCACATAATTAGAAGGAACAAACCCAGACTGGCTTTTGGAATTCTGAACTTTCCACCAGTGTTTGCTATCATCAAGAAGTACTAACCTCTCATTTTTGCGAATATCAAGTTCTTGACTTCCTTGAGCAGTATAATCATATTTGGCAACTACACAAACTTCTTCACCACTCTTTCCTGAAGGAGGGGGGGAGGGGAGAGAAAAGAGAATAATTAAACATATTTCTGCTAATGCATCACCTTCTAATATCATTATGTTGAAATATGGCAAAACAATTACCAACAAGTAAGCTAATTGCAAGAACACTTTCACTTGTAACACAACTAATCTGGTAGAATTTCTATATACTTCTGAAAATCTTATTTAACCATAAAATTGCATGTGATAGAAGAAGATGAAAGTAAATACAATGTCATTTATTACCAGATCCCTCTGAGACCTACACAGGTTTCATAAATCAGCCTAATAATAATGTAAACTTCTTAAACACTAAGTCTTTGCTAACCAGATATGGCAAGAGTAGCTGAATAAATAGTATGGATCAATTAATTTTCCATGCTTATTCAATTTTTCTACCATGGTTATACGTTTAAAAACCTCAAAGTGAATTGTTTAACATTTTAAACAATTTAAAAAAACACGAAAGTGCATGTTTAATGGCTTTTTTTTTTTTTAAACTTCTTAAGTTCCATGCTGAAACATGAGCATGAACAACATGGATAATGTTTGGAAAACATGGGAAAAACATGAGCATGGAACATGCTCATGTTTTTCCATTTTGTAACCCTACGTTGTTTTTACACTAAAAATGTTACAACACTGAATTTATTTCATACTGAGATTTTCGTAGTTGTCGTTCATGTTGAAAATTTAGGTAATACTCTAATGAATGAGTCTACGTGTCTATGTAGACATGTAGTTTATTCCAAAAATTTTCAATATGAATAGCTAAATTTTTTCTTGCCTTAATAGGCAGTGCACTTATGGCAGCAAATTTCAAGCAATGTGACAACACAGAATGATCTGAACAATCAATAAATTTAAAGAATGCTGGAATTGTGATTGTAAATCTTTCACTACTGTATAACTTAAGCATGAAGTTTTATGCAATTTTTCAAAGAGTGCAAGTAGCAGAAGCAAATTAAGGAAGATTAAAGTGTTTACAAACCTTTTCCTGTAAAATTAAAATAAAAAATAGATCTTCATGCACCTTTCATTCTCCAAAAGGAGTGTGAGGATGTTTTAGCCATATCAAACTCCTGGAGATTGACAGGCAGGAAATCTCCACCCCTTAGCCAATTGGAAACAGCCAACACAAACTATCAATGATTTTAAACAGTATCCAGCAAACAACTAATGCCACCTCTCAATCCCTAACATAATATATTATTGTCTGAAATGGTGTGGGTTCTGCAATCAATTTTGTTTTAGTTGCCTGCCCATGCCAGAAATGGACTAACTCAAGAATTTTTGAGAGAAAGCCTTAGGAAAAGTTCATCTAGTCAGCAATCAGAATCGAAATGAGAAAACTTTCTTTCTGCAGCCTAGTAATATGGATGCAAAAGCCATTTCCACAAGGTTACACAGGCCTTCATTTAAAAAAAAAAAAAAACATGCTCTAAAAAGCACATTTTGCACAAGAGGCAAATCTATCACAAAACTCTGTAGTGCAGTTGAGAGAAGGAGACTCAATGAAAGTTTTAAATAAAAAAAAAATGCATTTTATATGACAAGACGTTTCTGGATATTGGGAACTAAAACAAACTTCCCGATGAAAGCGAGATAAATAAATTTATCAGTGCACTTATACTTCATTAAAAATGATTTATGACCCCAACTTAAATCCGATCCTTAGACTACCCTCAGAAAAATCTTCTAACATCTTTTTCATCCCACAGTAGTAAGGTGGTATTATAATACTGTAAAAGAGAAAACCCATGCTAAAACTTATTTGTAGAATTTTTGCCTTTTTATGTGCACCTTCAGTACGTACGTACACACACACACACACAACAAAAGCATAACGGCAATTAAAAAACTCCATTTTAGTAGCTATAACTCTGACATTGCTGGTCCCAAGTCCAAAATGCATAAAACATTTTCTTGCTACAGAAACCTAAAGTACTGAAAGAAACTGGAATAGTTTTGCTGAAGAATCAGCAGAGGAAATGTTGATGATTGGTGAAACTCTCTTAGATAAGCCAACAGGCAGGTCCTTGGAAATCTTCACGCCCAAATCTGCAACCAAAATTGGATGCAGGAAACATTAGAACAATGTATGAATCTGAGATTTCACATCAAATATCCAAGCAGATACAAATTATTATTATTACTTGACACCTTTAGGGAGTCCAAGGACTCATTGCAGGAGGGCACCTACATTGTTAAATACATCTCACCCTCTCCGCTACTACTTTTTTTTTTCCTACTACGACATTACTACCCATCACCATCATCACCAACAGCAGTATTTTTAGTCTGTAAGTTGCATGTGTTCTGAGGTCTGATATGTCTGTAAGCAGGATGTGAAACCCGAGTTTCCAGGAGAAAAAACCCTGCTACCTCCATATGAGATCGACTAACTCAGCTTCAAGTAAAAAAGCCTGTATAAGGATTTCTCCCTCATCACGATGAGAATCGAACCCAGGTCTTTTCCAATCGAAGGGAACAATGATTCACTGTTCTTCCAACTGTGCTATGGAGGAGACATATGTATATAAATGATAAATACAAAATACAAATACTAGGATTAAGTGAAATCAAATGGAATGGAACATATGGACATGTTTATTTGATATTAGTCCGGTGAGTTCAGACTAATATCAAATAAATATATCATATTCTAGAAATTCCGAGGATGAAGAGTCTTCGGACTCCTTGGAGGTATCAGGAATAATAATAATTGGAGGGGTGTTGCTCTGATAATGACAGTAGACACAAGTAAGGCACTGTTCAAAGCTAGCATCAGAAAGAATAATAAAAGCTAGGTTCAAAACCAAAAATAACACCCATACAAACAGTGCTGACTCGGGAAAAAAAAGATTTTTATGACCTATCAACAGAGAAAGTAAGACAAGAGTAGCAAAAGAGATATGATCTTACTCCTGGCAGCTACAAATGCAAAAAGGTAGTTGAACACAACAACAGTGGACATGAAATAGTGATGGGAAAAGAAGGACAAAGATATGAAGATGAAAAATTATACAACGACTTCTGCCTATTTAACAATTTAATCACAGGAGGTATAATATTTAAACAAGAATATACATAAACCTGGATCTCACCAGATAGAAAGAGTAAAAACTAAGTAGATCACATAACCATAAATAAATCATGGAGATCCTCTTGATCAGAGCAGATGCATACATAGACCATATACTAATAGTGGCAAAGATAAAAATGAAGTTAACAAAGATATTTAAATCAAAAGCAAAAGAAAATGTGAAACAGTAATACAAAATGAAGGAAACAATGGAGATACAGAAGAAAAATGAAATTACAAAACAACTATATAAAAAAAGCTGAAGAAATATTAGAAAAACAGGAGCGAGTTCAGAAATAACAGATAACAAATAAAACAACACTTTTAAGTGAGAAAAGATAAATCAGAAATACTCCGAAATCAAAATAAAGAGGAGAAAAAGGAGATAAATAAAATGTACAAGGAGAAAAATACACAAGTAAAGAGAAGTGCATTGAATACTTTCTTTTCTTTTCTTTAAATTTACATGAAAAGAAAAGTCACTGAAGAACTGTAAGGAGAAAGGCTACAGCAGATTCCAAGAAACTTTTCGAAATAACAAGATAACTGGAAAAAATATGAGAAAAGAGAGAGAGCAATGAGGGATACATGAAGAATATACTGACAAAGGGGAAAAAAAAAAGAAAAGATGGATAGAGCACTTTCAGGAAATGATAAACAGTGAGATCTCAATACAGGAAACTCTACTCCCAGAAAATATTGAAATAGAAACATTACACATAAATGCAGGAGAGAGAACAAAAGTAGAAATAACTAAGGCAATAAAAAACTCAGAAATGGCAAAGCTACAGGGATAGTCAAATATACAAGCAAAATTAACAAAAACAACACTTATCTATTGAGATATTATATCCTCTTCTAAATGAAATAGGGGTAAAGAAAGAATGGCCAGATGACTGGAATATACCAAAGAAATGGGATACAAACAGAATGCAAAAACTGGAAAAGAATATCTCTTCTGAGGTACAATTAATAAAATCTTCACAAGAATATTATCTAGCAGAGGGCAACAAATGAGTAGAATGCACTAATGTGGTGTTGGAAGAAAAAAGATGTTTCAATATAAATTATTAGAGTGATGTTTTAAAGATACTTGTGACATAAAGACTGAATAATATATGCACGTAAATATAAGGAAGATATTTAATTAACCAAATATTTCGGTCTGGAAATAACAGACCATCTTCAGTGGCAAAAGTCCTAGAAAAAGTCCTCTCCCATTTATTTTCCCTCAACCATCCTTTGGGTAAGATATATAGATGACATCTTTACTGTATGGCTGCACAACAAAAACTCTTACCTTCTTTTTTAAACAGTATCAATTCCTTACATCATCGTATAAAGTTTACTATGGAAATGGAAGAAAACAACCAGTTATCTTTTTTAGACGTTCTCATCTGGTCACCTTCAAATACTCTTACAACTACAGTTTACAGGAAACCACCGTTCACAGGTCATTATATTCTTGAAGAATCAGCCCATCATCCTTGTCAAAAAACAGGAATCATAAAATGTCTTATCAAAAGAGCCAAAACTAATTGTTCTACTTCTAATTTTCTACAGAAAGAACTTTCTAATATCCAACAACACATGAAACTCAATGGCTTTTCTGAAAAGAGTACTCAACATCTTCTCGATTCTTATAATCCACCACAAAACAATGAAGATTCAATATGTCGAGTTCCAATTCCTTACATCTCTGGGATTTCAGAACCTATCACAAGAATTCTGAAGAAATATGAGTTAACAGCTACTTATTCACATATTAACAAATTATCTTCCCATTTTCCTTCTTCTAAAGACAAATGCTGAACTATATCTCTTCCTGGAGTTTATCAAATTCCCTGCAACTGTGATCTCTCCTATTTTGGACAAACTGGACGTTCTCTTGAAAGAAGAATCCAAGAATATCAATCCTCCATTCATCACAACAAACCTGAAAAATCTGGATTGGCTCAGCATGGGATTGAAATTAACCACAACATCCTTTGGTCAAAAACTCGCCTCTTACATAGATCCCGTTATAAATTTAAATGTTTATTCAAAGAAAGTGTAGAGGCTTTACTCCATCGTCCTAACCTGAATCGGAATGACTATATATCTATATCAAAAATCTGGGAAAGTCTAATCAGGATAACTCATTAATTCATATCTTTATTTCAATCATGTCTCTGCTTAAAAATATTCCCTTTAATACTTAGTGATATAACATCACGCAGCTTGTTCTATTTTTAAATGATCTATTGTTAGTATTCCACCTTGTATTTTTTTTTTTTTTAAACTGTTCTTGTAGTGCCAATGAAGATGGTTTGCTATTTCCAGACCAAAATATTTGGTTAATTAAATATCTTTCTAGTGTTTACGTGCATATATTATTCAAATTATTAGAGTATTTGTTCTGATTCTCAAGGAGCTTTGCTTATTAGAATTAGAATTAACTAGTGATGAATGTTTTGCATTTTGAGATTTTTGTTATGTAGAGTACATTTTTAGCATAGCTTGTCAGTGTTTTTATACTGTGTTATAATAAAAGTCTGTTTGACAATTCTTTGCCTAGCCAGCCTCCATTCAAGGACTATGTTATACACCACCCAATACAGGATTTTGTGGCATATGGTGCTTGCAGCACATTTGTATCCCAGGTGTTAAAAACAGCAAGTAAAATACCAGGGAGTACATCTGCATAGATGCAGGAAATGGGAAGAGCTTCGTGATTTTGATATCAGCTTAGATTTAGGTTGCTGTGGTAGCGATGTGTCAAAAATGAGTGAATGCTAGCAGAGAAAAATGAGAAGCATGATTGACAGGAAGGAAGAATAAACATCGTGTGGAAACAAATCTAGTAGATTTAAAGGATGATGACAACTGGTTGGGTGAATGTCAAGCAAGAGTAGGTTGCTTGGAGAGAGACACTGAGAAAAGTGGAATGTCTGAAAAATAAGTTCAGAAGCATGAAAGAGGATATTAGGTACTGGAAAGGTTGATTGATGTGAGACAAACAAGAGAGAGAGAATGAGAATTAGAGAGTACCAGAGGATGATGAGGGGGGGAATGAGAGGAAGGCAAGATAAGAGAAGCTAGGGATAGAGAGATGACAGGAAGATAGGTAAGTGGGAGTGGAAGGAGGGGGGGGGGAGATGCAGGTGAGCAAGAAATGGAGCAGTGAGAGGTGTGATGTATGGAGATTTAATGATTCATGGAGTACAAGATAGAGCTACAGGAGTGCTTGCCTGGAGAAACAACAGAGTGTGACTATGGTAATTAAGCAAGGTGAGTGGATGACATGATTGTGATAGTGGGTACAAGCGACCTGAGTGATAATACAAATCGGATAGCGAGAAGTTTGAGCTTGTATAGCAGAAGTGTGTGAGAGGGAAGATTGTGTATTGCGTGGTTAATTGGCATAAGAAGTGCATTTGAGGATAAAAGAGAGCTGTATGCAAGGGATGTGCTGCATTTGAATGAGGAAGAACATGGCATCTGGAGAGAATATTGTTCTCAGAGCAAGTGAGAGTATTAGTATCCTGCACTAATACTCTCTTGTCAAGGGTAATGGAAGCAGGAGTGGCATCTTGTGGAAATAAACACTCCGGAGACAAAAGAAGAGAAGGAAAATAGAAGAGAGGAAATTGGAGAAAGTTGAGAGAGTGTGGAAGCAAAGGATAAAGAGATGAGAGGGGGCAGGAAGGAGAGAGATTGGAAGCAGTAAGTAGGGATACCAGTGAGAGAAAGATTAACGAATCTATTCGGAATATCATAGATGGAGATTTGATGATTCAGGGCATGCAGAGTAGAGGGCTTGAATGGTGGTATGATAGTGCTAGAATGACAGTGAAGAGGGTTGAAAATGTAGAGAAGATAATGATAATAGTTGATACGAATGACCTGAGAAGTAGCATGAAATTTGAGGCTGATGTTAGGGATGGTGAAACAGAAATGTGTCCAAAGAAAGATAATGAGCATGTTGCCCCAATACGATAATGCAGAGTGGAAGAAAAGAGCAGTGATAACGAATGAGATGATAGCAAAAATATGCAAGTAGAGAGGTCTGGAATATATGGATGTGTGGACTACATTTGAGAAAAGAAGAGAGCTGTGTGCAAGATATGATTTATATTTGAATGCTGAAGGATGCAGGTATTTGGAGTGACTTGTTTTCTGAGAAAGTGAGTGTGTCAGGGCAGGGAACTAGAATTGCATGGGTGGAACATAGCAGGGAAGTGGGAATAGTGGCTTGAGAAATGACAGAGTGCACAATATATTGCAGAAGGAAGAGTAAAGCATGAAACCAGTAATCACAGCTATAAGAATATTGACAATGCACTGGTTTTACTGTATACAAATGCTAAGAGCATTAGGAATGCAGGGAGTGAGTTTGTGGCAGTGACTGAGTCGGTTTCTCTACAGATCGTTGGTATCAGTGAGATATTCAAACAGGGATACAAATCTAAGGGTACAGATTCTAATGGAGTGTTACTCATGATAAGAGATGAGCTTTGCCCTCTCAAGGTGAAGAATCCCAGAGGAAATAACACTAACGGCTTTGAGAATATATGGTGTGAGACATGTTTATAAGACAAGATATTTAGTCTGATATTGCTACATAGGGAATACAGATTGCGACAAACAGAAAATGTTTAGGCAAATTAGTTCGGCAAGTGCAAAGCAAGTGATCATTATGGGGTCTTCAACTAAAGCAATATGAAGTAGGCAGAGGAGCCAGAATTCACTACTAAGGATAGTAAATTCTTCAATTTCTTGAGGGACAACTTCGTAATATTTGTGAAGAGAACATGAGGATGAAGAGTTTTGGATTTCATCACAGCATCAGAGGATCCAATTGCAATTGAGATGTCATACTTGTCTCCCAGTTGGTGAGTGACCATATGGTCCTGACTCAGAGAATGACTGGACACGTAGAGGTATCACGGCAGAAGGAATTTATGTGGAATTATAAGGCAGGCAACTATCACAGAATTAGAAACCAGTTGCAGCAGTACACTGAATGAAAGAATTTGAAGAAAGAGAGATCAGTACTGCACGTGAGATACTTAAGAAAAAACTGCTGAAAGCAAATGATGTCCTCGATCTTTATCCTCGAGTGATGAGGATAAAGCAATTTGGAGACAAATGGATGACAAAAGAAATAAAACAGGAATTGCAGATGAAAAAAAAGAGATTACAGGAGAAAATATAAAGGGATAGTTGGGGAAACAGTTGCATGAGGAATATAAGGCTCAGACAAGCAAAGTGAATGGTATTGTAAGGAGAGAGAAAAATTAGAATATGAGAGGAGACTAGTCCCTCAATCCTAGAAGAATCTCAATGAGTTTTTTGCTATGTGGAGAGTAGGAGAAAAATGATAGTGCATGGATTACCTTGTAGGATGGAGATAGGACTTGGGTGACCAATGTAGATGACACAATTGAGCTAATTAGTGATCACTTTATTACTGTGGTCCATCCTGGTACAGCAGACTTTATTCCTAGAAGAATAACAAATATTGAAGTGTTAGATATGAATGAAGAGGATATATTCTGAATACTGGGTACACTAAATGTCAGTAAGGCAGGGGGGAGGGGCTAGATGGAATTTCATCACTTTTTTAAAGGAATGTGCTATGGAACTGACCATGCCATTAACTTGGCTGTTTAATGAAAGTCTTCAATGGAAAATTTCCTGGTGAATGGAAGAAGCATAAGATAGTGCCATTGCATAAAGGTGGTGGTAGAATGGAGGTATCAAACTATAGGCCTGTCTGTATTTCTTCTGTAGTTAAGATTTTGGAGGCACTGGTAAGAACCCATACACAGAATTGGGCAGATGAAGGCATTATTTATGTGCAGGCCAACGTGGATTTTGTTGAAAGGCCTCATGTTTTAGTAATCTGGTTATCTTTTATAACAATGCAAAAACAGCAATAGATGAGGACAGGGTAGTTTTTTTTTGGGGGGGGGGGAGAGATTTTTCAAAAAGCATCAGTGGATCAGATTGGAAACTGGCTTTCTTGTAGATATCAGAGTTATATATGGGGGAGCAGAAAGGTTGCAAGTGCAGTTCCACAGAGTTCAGCACTGGAACCATTACTGTTCAATCTTTATGTAAATGATATCGTCACAGGACTACAGGGAGATATTCAGTTGTCTGCAAATGATATGAAGCTTAGGAGGGTTATTTATTAGTAATAGTGCTGATGTTTTGGCTCTTCATACAGGTTTGAATAAGCTAGAAAGGTGGACAAATGAATAGAGATATCAGTCTAATGCAACTAAATGTAAGGTTTTTAAATTTGGGATCCACAGATTAGATGCTTCATACTCACTTGGCAGAATTCACGCTGGAAGAAGGTGGAGGAAAGCAAAAGTTCTTGAGGTGATTGTAGATAGAAATTTGAAGTTCAGAGAATATGTTGCAGAAGTTGAAGAAAATTTGGAGAATTTTTTCAATATTGAGGAGGCCACTGACCACAACAAATAATAGTGTGATGTCCCATTGTATAAAGCTTTGATCAGACTATGTCTGGATTTCTGTGCTCAGATATGGTCCCCAGGATTCAAAGGAGATGCAGCATCCTTGGAGAGGGTGTAGAAACAGCAAAATTATATTAGGACTGTACAATGTTAATTATAAGGACAGAGTGATGGCATGCAGACTTTGGTGCATAGAAGACAAAGCAGGGATGTGATCGAGTCATTTAAGCTGGTGAAGCTTTATTATCATATTAACACTGAGGAGATTTTTTCATTATAGAACAAGGACCACTTGTTCCTTATACTAGGGCCACTATTCTTTAATCTGTATATTAATGATATAAAGAAAGAACTGAAGGGGATATTCAGTTTGCTGATGATGCAAAACTGGGGAAGGCCATAGTTGGTAAACTATAGCCCTCCTATAGATATCCTGCAGAATAATTTAAATAAACTGGCATTCTGGGCAAAGAATAATGATGCCCGATTACAAGAAATTGATAATGCTAAGGACATGGGGGGGGGGGGGGGGTAACAGTGGACCGAGAGTTGAAGTTTGGAGGCGCATTGCAAAAAGTGCCCTTTATTTAGTTAAATAAATTAACTAAATAAAGTTTAGTTAAAAAGAGGAGACATCATAGAGGCTTATAAATCATATCCTTCTCCTTTCCCAAAAATTTATATTTTTCATCCCCCTCCCCAAGCATGCTCTGCCCACCTTTAATAATAAAAAAAAAAAACCAGGTTTTTCAAAAGTTCACATACCTCTTACCTCACCAATAATTCTCCTACATCTCCCAACCCCCCTTCCTTTCAATCATATTTCCTTCCTTTAACAGCAGATGAATACCATATGCCGGGATGCCGCTGAATAAGAAGACAGCCAGCTATATCCTACAAAGGTATGTCTGAATTATTCCGCCTATGTATTCTTCATATATCTGTCTATATAAAACATCAGTAATGTCCTAAAATTTAAGTAAAAAGCCAATGATATTATAAAAGGCTCCTAAACAAAAACAGGCTAAATAGTCATAAAAATAATATTTACTTAGAGGAGTAACAAGGAATCTTTCCAGAAATAATACCTTATTAAAGGGATTCAAGGGGTTCATATTATCGATTGACACAAGGAAATTTTTCAATACATGATAAATAAAAAGAAAACTAGGGGTTGCCTGTGGAAGTTGTGTGAAAGTGTGGTTAGTAAGGGTGTGCAGACTAGATTTCTTGCTTAAAGAATGGAATGGATTTACAGAATGTTTTGAGTGCCCTAACAGTGAATGAGTTTAAGGAGAGGTATGACAGGCATTATGCATATAAAGGTTTGTGTGAATCTCCTGCAAGTCGTCTTCTGACTCCATAGATACATATCCATATAATAATACTGGGTTGGCAAATAAGTTCATTCGGTTTATGTGTTAGTACAAGTTTACGGCGCTTCGCCTGTCGCTATTGTTGCGCTACCGACAACGCTATTGTGCAGTTGAAAGGTGACATTTCACATAACCTTTCAGTGAATTTTTGTTCGGCCTAATTCAGTTGCATGTGTATAACATATTTTTAGAAATGGAAGGAAATAACGTACATTACTGGCATATTTTGCTTTTTTATTTCAAAAAAGGCAAATGAGCTGCGGAGGCCCATAAAAAAATATGCAGCATATATGGAGATGGTGCCTTAACAGAACGCATATGCCATAAATGGTTTGCCAAATTCTGTTCTGGAGATTTCAATGTCAGCGATGCGCCTCACGCTGGTCACCCGACCGAGGTTGATTCGAGTGTTGTGAAGGATATTGTTGACAAAAATCCGTCACAAACAGTGCGGAAGATTGCTGCAGTACTGAACATATCCCATACAAGCATTGAAAACCATTTGCACAAGCTGGAACATGTTTCAAAACTCAATGTTTGGGTGCTGCATGAATTGACTGAGGCCAATATGACTGATCACATATCCATCTGTGATTCGCTGCAACGTCGCCAAGAAAACAACCCATTTTTGAAGCGGATGATTACAGGAAATGAAAAATGGGTCATGTACGATAACGTGGTACATAAAAGATCATGGGGGCACAAGAGCGAACCGCCACAAACAACCTCGAAAGTGGGATTGCACCCAAAGAACATCATGCTCTCTGTGTGGTGGGATTATAAAGGTGTTGTCCACTACAAGGTGTTACTGTCAGGCAGAACGATTGATTCAACTGTCTATTGCTCACAGTTAATGCGACTGGCCTGTGCAATTAGCACAAAACGTCCTGAATTGGCAAATCGGAAAGGAGTTGTCTTTCACCACAACAACGCCAGATCCCACACATCATTAACAAACCAAAGTAAATTGTTACGTCTCGGCTGGGATGTTTTGCCACATCCTCCATATTCACTGGACCTGGCACCTTCCGATTTACCTTATTCCGATCATTGCAGAATTCTCTGAACAGGAAAACCTTCGCTAATGGGCAGGCTGTCAAAAGATACCTGGATCAGTTTTTCGCCAGTAAACCTCAGGAGTTTTATGAACACGGCATAATGAAGTCGATGGACAGATGGCAAGAGGTCATTGTAAAGGGGGTTAATATATAAATGACTAGTATATATTATATATATTAAATAAAATGTGTTTCATTTCACTCTGAAAAACTGAACAAACTTATTTGCCAGCCCAATAATTACTTTAGTAAGATTAAGTAAGCTTTAGAAATTATTCATTTATCTGCATGGTGTAATAGTGACTAAATTTAACACAGCCACGTGTTTTTTCCTCGTGTTTTCTTATGCCAGCTTGACCTAGGAGAGATGTAGATGAAAGGCAATATGGCAGTTGGATGAACAATGATGTTTATGTTATATCACACACGCAATCTAATTCTTGTGTTTTACTAATTTTTCTTAACTTTTGAATGATGTAGTTTATGCATTCTATATTTAATAACTTAAGAAATAATTAAAAAAAACTTTTTTTTTATTAGATTGTTATGAAACAAAGATAAAATAAAATGAATCAGAGTTTTACTATCTATAACTTCTTCAGAGTAGAAACAAATATGAATGCAAAGCTAACATTGTAAACTAAATTAACAAGGAAAGCTTGCAGAAACCATTACAGTATTATTATTATTATTATGCGACACCTCCAGGGAGTCCAAATGCTCATCGAGGGAGAGTGTGCCAACAGCATCAAACAATTGATCCCTTCCAACTACTAACCGCGCACAAACTTGCTTAACTTTTTGCATGAGCCATTAGTAGCAGAGACTCTACCAATCAATATATATTATTAATAATATTTTATATTATTATTATTATTATTACTGTCATATCTTCGGTGTCTGTTGCATCTAAAGTGCCTTGATCTGTCTTTCAATATTTGCAATAGTCATGTTTAATGGGATAAATGTATTTTAATAGGTCTAATATGTCTTTTCTTTTGTCACAGGTCTATCAGAAGGATATAACAAGGGCTGGGTTATGTTTTTCAAAATTGATGTGTTACTTTTTCTTTTAAATATGTATTGAATCAAATCCTATATCTTTGTTAAAACTGTATTTGAATTGTATAAGTTGTGGTTTCAACCTAATTTAATCCATCACATGTTGATCCAGCTTGCTGATAATTTCGTAGCTTTTTTTTTTTTCCTCTCCTGTAATGAAGTAATTTCTTGGAGAGAAAATCCTCATGAATCATCAACTATACCAAATGGTTTTCTTCTTACATTTTCTGATGATTTCATACCAATCTGTGAGAGAAAAAATGTTTTAATTCTGGTTTGCATGTGATTTGTCAATGCCAAATTATGAATCATTAGGCAAGTAACTTTCACCACTTAACAAAAATTAAACTTCAGTTGATTTGGCTTTTATCTTTGTTTAATAAACAGTTTTGATATTAATTTTTATGAGTTTTAGCACATTTTTATATCTTAAAAACAACAAACTAGAGTTAATCAAAAATGCTTCTGAAATGCATTAACTGCTATTCAGAAGCCATATATGTTTTACCATCTTGTTGTGATAAACAGAATTATGGAGGTTAGCTGTTTGGTTTCTGAAAAGTTAAGTACTAATCATGTGCTCAAGTACTTAAAATTGAGAAATTTATAGAAACTGAGGTTCATCAGTTTGGCTTCAGAGAGGCTCATATAATAGAAATATGTGGAGACAGTGCTCTCAACTTGGAGATCATCATAATGCTAAATACAGATTTAGACCATAATGATCTGTTCCAGTCTCATTTTCAATCTAATATCCTCTTTTGAGGTCCACCTGGTGTTCTCTTCCTAATTGGTTTATATTTTATTAAATGTTTAAGATATTGGGTGGCCATCCAGTTTACATGTTTTATCCAATTTTGTTTGTATTTGTTTAGTTTTAGTTCTACTGATTTTATATTTAGTTCTTTTAAATTTATTATTATTTTTTTAAACTAATAATGTGTATTTTGCAGTTCTCATGAATTTCATTCCACTTGTTTTTATTCTTTATCTTGTTCAATTATGACCACTTATCACTTGTTTGGAGATGATTAGCTGAAAAGTTAAAATCTGGTGTGCAAAGAGATCTGATAAGATTTCCAAATGTCACTTGGAATCATCTTGGTTCTTATTGAATCATTAGAAAAAATGACCATGGTGGATTCCTTTACCTGAAAAGAAAGAAAACTGTCTTCTAGACAGTTTCTTCTGTCTTCTTATATTCTCATCAACTGGGACAAGTTGTCCTAGTTGATGTTATGATGTGCATGCAAAGCCTGATGAACAAAACCTGATCTTTCTTCTGTGATAAGCAATGTCTCTGAATGGTTTTTTCTTATCTCAAAACTGACACGTCTGACCAATGTAGGTAAGGACACAGGAACGCTATAATTATGTAAACTCCAGGATGTTTGTAGATTATTATTATTATTTGACACCTCCAGGGAGTCCAAAGACTCATTGAGGGAGAGTGTGCCAACAGCATCGAACGATTGGTTCCCTTCCAACTACTAACCGCACTCAAACTTACTTAACTGAGCCATTAGTAGCAAAGGCTCTACCAATCGACCAACCTTTCATTTAGGAGAGTAAAGCTAGCAATAGATGGTGAGAATAAGTTTCTAAATTTGATATAAGGTTTCGAGACTGACAGTTTTACTTGAAAGTCTACAGATGTATGAGACTTAAACAGTTTCTGTAGTGTATATCATGATTTGAATGTGGTGTAGAATTATAACATAGTATTTCATGCATCAGTTTCCTAGAATACCCATTAAGAGTAAGTTAGGGAATAGAACTTGCAGTTCATTTTTATTTTCTTCACTTCTTAAGATACAGGTAGCATATTTTTTAAGAGTATGAATGATTCCTAATTTTTTTCTGGAGATGGTGTAGAAATGATGCATGGAAATAATGTCCAGTATGCATTAGCTTGCAGTAAACATCTAAAGTGGACTAGTGTCAGAATTTTTTGTGATTAGTATCTCCAGAAAAGGTAATCATCCTTCATTTTGAATTTCCAATGTGAATTTTATTTTTTGATGGAATGAACTAAGTGACTGGTAGAAAAAGCTCAACAGGAATACAGTAAGGAATACCCATCAGTATCTGAGGTAGAAAAAGATATCAAAAACCTGAAATGTGGAAAGCTACTGGAGTAGATGATGTTTGACCAGAAATTTCCAAGTATGGAGGTCTAAAAGTTTGACAGTGGTTATACGGATCGATCTGCAAGGACCAATAATTGGGTTGAATTCTGTATGATGGGAGTAGATTTCTTAATATTCATATAAAACTTGAAATAAAACTGAATGTAACAATTACAGAGAATTTCCCTTTTTAGTGTTCCTGGTAAGATTTATGCAAGTATATTTGAGAAACAGCCAAGCAAAATTATAAAAGGGAAGCTTGTAGAAGAAAGAACTGTAGAAGAATTTGACAAGACAAATTGTCAAAAAAAGCCATGGAATATAACAAGGATCTATATTTAATTTTTGTAGATCTAGAACAGTAATATGACAAAGTGCCAAAAGAAAAGCTGTTACAAAAAGGCACAGTTACATGGCATAAACAGAACATTATATCAAATGATACTTAGTCTATATTTGAGTTGTAAGTCAAAAGTTAGAATTGAAGGCATTACTAGAAGATGGTTTGATGTCAAATCAGGGTTACGACCAGAGTGCACATTATCTCCACTGTTATCATGTATGTTGATCACATTGTGAAGGAAACTCGTATTAAACTTGATATCAAAATTGAAGACGCTTTTTACTTTATGCAGTTGACGTGATACTTCTAAATAAATTCAACACAAGTCTGAAAGATTCCCTGACTAAACTGAATAACTGTTGTAATAAATTTGGTATGACAATCAGCAATAACAAGACGAAGAGAATGAAAATAAGCAAGCACTGAAAATGAACTGCATTCTGAATGGATAGCCCACAGAACTAAAACATTTTAGTTATTAAGGCAAATTAAATATGGAAAGAGACAGCAGAATTAGTAAAGCTAGTATGATAGGAAGTCAACTGAATACATTTAAAAGAAATAAGAGAGAAATCAGTCAAAACACTAAACTAGCTACGAACTGGGTTAAAAATAAAACACTTTACTCACAGTCTTTGGCTGTAGATCACAGATGAGATTCATTTTAAAAAACATTATGGAAACAACCACTATGTTATTGTGAAACTTCAGTTTAATATAAACCAAAACTTTGTTTTGGTTTACATTAAAATGAAGTTTTAATGTAAACCAAAACTGTCTAGTCAGTGTAGACATATACAAGTTTATTTCAGATTTATAAAACTGCTCTACATGAATATAAGCATCATAAGCATAAATTCCTCACTCAGATTTTCAGTTTCATATGACCAATTGAGTTTTTAATGATCACCAATTTTAAGCATGACTACTTAAAATACTAAAATATAACTGCTCAAAGCTATATTTTCACTTCAAGTACCTTCTCACACTCTTTTGGATGAGAATGAAGATGCAGGAGGTGCAATCTAAGATCTCCAACTCGGCTAAGTCTTTTGGAAATTATCCTCCATTACACCCATCTTAGATGTTTTTAACCATCTCTCTCTCTCTCTCTCTCAGCTCAATGTCAGCTCATGGGATATGCCCTTTCCCCTCCAACTACCAACAAAATCTCACTACTGATTGTTTTCTCCAGTCTCCTGTTGAGTTATCTGCTATATTACCAAAGATATATTTTAGAATTTTAATTTAAGTTTTCCCTTGATGGTCTATAATGCTCTAGGTTTCTTATCCATATAGAATAAAAGGTCTAATGAATGTTTTGTATACTCCTGTTTTAACTGTTTGACATTTTAGAACATTATATGATGCAGCAAATTTAAAGCTCTAAATGAGCTTTAAATAACTTTGAATAACCTTGTATAACTGTACTAATTAAGTTATTCAAGATATCTAAAGGAAGTTGCACTTCTAAATTTCCAGTTATTAATAGTAAACTGGCCATTTTCTTCTTGGTTGTTACTTCTGCATATTTTAAATATTCATTCTTTAAACTAACGATGTTGATTCATACAACGGAATCATAACATCCTTAATTCCACATATCAGCACCCTATGCATGACTACCATAATCCACTGTGCTGCTCTCACAATTTTAGTAAATATCCCCAAAATTTTGGGTCCCTATCCACCATCACCCTAGATTCTTCACCTCTCCAAATTTTAAAATTTTATGCTACACTGAACTGACAGCCCCACTCATTCACTTGGTCTATTCAAGTCCTGAAAGGCCACAACATCTGTATTTCTTCCTAATTTCATATCATCATTCAAGCCCTTCCCAATATCATTTATATAGAAATTCCTGTCTTGTCAGGTGTCTTCTCCCTCCAGGAAATTGACTACCATGTGTCTCCACCATGTCCTATTCTGCGCCCCTCTGCTGCATTCCTCATATGAGAGATAGGTCCAGTCTTCTATAAAACGCCAGCAAAACTTGTCAGTGTTTTTACTTTATTTTTATTATTAAAAATTCTTTGGCTAATACAATATACAACCCAGTTTATGTTCACTTCTTGCAGTTAAAACAGTTGTTAACTCCCCTGAAACATCCTCTCAAAGAGATGTAAATTATGATATTTCACCATCATACTTGATGGTAATATACCATCAAGTCCTACAGGCTTATTGACATCAAGTTGATGCAATTCCTCATGCACATACTCACCAACAGTGGCTCTTCCTCCTTCCCACTGCTCAAGTTCTGTATTGTTACATTCTGTTCTCAAGGATGAAATAGCTTAATAAATTGCTCAATTAACATCTCTACTACAACCTCCTCAGTGGTAGCATTCTACCATTATCACTAACTAATATCATCCTTCCATAATCATTCTTTCTTCTATTGGTCATACATTGAAAACACTCTCTAGGATTTCTTTTGGCCTCATTTGCTAACTGCTGCTCATACTGCACTTCTGCCACCATTACCACTGGGTCACCTTTCTTGATTGCTCTCTGTATTCCTCATGGAACTGATTATTTCCACTCAACTTGTGCTGCCTCCACAATGTCTTTTTCATATAGACTTTTAGATTATTATTATTATCCCAAGACCCCATGGAGTCAAAGACTCATCTAGGAAGTCCTTTTGTCATACGCATAGCTCATCACATTGCACCTTAAACACACTCCAATTCTCTGCAGACACCACACTCTCAGGTAAGGCATTCCAATCATTCACAACTCTACATGCAAAAAACTTGCTTCTCACTCCTCTGCTCACACCCTCCTTATACAGCTTCCAGAGATGACCTCTGGTTATCTCCTGATCTCCCACTATTTACTGTAAAACCTCTCCAACATTGATCCTATAACAACCTTTACTAACTTGTACGTCTCTATCATATCACCCCTCTTCCTCCTATCCACTAGGCTCTGTAAATTGCATTTTCTCAACCTTTCCTCATATTCGACATATCAGAAACTACCTTAGTAAGTCACCTCTGGACCCTTCCCAACATTTCTTCATCCTTTTGAAAACCACTGATTATTATTTCAGGTGACCAAATTTGTCCATGTGTGGCCCAATCAAAGCCTTATACAATGGAACAAGAATTCTCTTACTTCAACAAGTCAGTGTCCTCCACATCATTCCTAGAATTCTTTGGGTTGTCCTCATAATTTTGGCAATGTGTCCCCTAAATTTCAGATCCTTATCCACTATCATCCCAGGATCCCTTATTTCCTCCACCTCCAACAATATATCCCCATCAAGCATAAATTCTACATCGCATCTTTGTTTCCCAAATTTTT
This sequence comes from Typopeltis vanoorti, assembly GCF_054136105.1. Taxonomy (NCBI): domain Eukaryota; kingdom Metazoa; phylum Arthropoda; class Arachnida; order Uropygi; family Thelyphonidae; genus Typopeltis; species Typopeltis vanoorti. The sequence continues at coordinate 117,125,273 of NC_143561.1, read as the reverse complement.
AAACCTTACATTTTGTAACATTGAACTTGCATCCCCATTCACTCAATTTATTCAAGTCTTGTAAGGTCAAAACATCTTCTCTACTCTTCATAGTTCATCCCAACTTTGTATCATCTGCATACAACTGAATATTCCACTGTCGAAATCTTCACCAATATCATTATCATACAAGTTAAACAGCAATGGCCCCCATGCGTGCAGCTAGCTTGGTGTTGAATGATTTCTCTCTTATTCCATATATTCAGTTGACTCCTCACCATACAAGCTTTGTTTATTCTGTTGTCTATTTCCATATTTGCTAAACTGTCCTAAATAGCAGAAATACTTTTCTTCTTCTGTTCCACATTCTAGATGTAGCTGATATTTTCAATGTGCCTGTGTCCTTTCACAGTATGTCTTTTTATTGCTAATTTTCATATGAAATCTGTTTCAGTATTATTCAATTTTGTTGAGCTGATTATTTCCAATTTTGATACAGGTGGTTTAAAATCACTTTTCTTCATAAGAAAATCCATATAACTAACATTTTTAAAAACTAATCACTCGAGACCCTGTCATATGAATTTTCTACATCTAGAAAACTCAAATATCATCTACCTCAACTGCCTTTCCACATTTTGGATTTTTGATGCCATTTTCTACTTCAAGGACTGATATGTACTCCTGATTGCATTTGTCTTCAAAATTTTCTATCCCCATTGCTGAAAGTTTTTTTTCCACTTGGTTATATTATAAATTAAAGATGCCAAGAAATTATATTCTTGGTTATCCTTTATCCAACTGTAAGCAAACAATGTTTGCAAGTGAAATATTTTCACAACTGAGCTACTCGTATACAGAGGATAATGACTTCACATTAACTACCTTAATATACCATAATGCAAAGCACACGCATCCTTTTGGATGTGTAAAATGCTACGCATTATGTGAAGGGCCACTATCCAGACCAGTTTCAACCTTTATTGAGGTATGTTGAAGTGTGGAGATACCTCTCCAAAAACTCTAAGTGATCTACAAGATCACTCTAAATCTCACTGCTCAACTCATTACTCCTGACCAGAATGACTCCAGGACAGCTGCTCAGCAATGGCTCCACTCACTGACAGGCAAAAACCTGCCACCAAGCAACGCCTCTATGCTCAAGAAGCAAGCAAACCCAAAAACAGACAGACATCAAATGTCATCAATGAGAGTGAAATCCAGAAGAGATACCAAGGTTGAAATAATGCAAAAGTCATATTTCCCATATATAAGTAGTCAAAAAGTGTCACACCTTATTATTAAAATACTCTGGATAGATAAAGATGCTTTAAGTTTTTTCACTTGGTTTTACTATAAATTAAAAATGCCAAGAAATTATATCTTTCGTTTAATCCTTTATCCAAGTGCAAGCAAACAATATCTGTGCATAAAGTATCTTCATGATAGGCTAATGACTTCATATCAATTGCCTTAGCACCCCATAATGCAAAGCACACACCCTTAAAAGATGTGCAAAATACTATGCATTATGGGAAGGGCTACTACTCAGACTGGTTTTGACCTTTGTTGAGGTCTCATCAGTGGGAGTCAAACCAAGAAGAGATACCAAGGTTGAAGTAATGGAGAAGTCATATTTCTGATATACAAGTAGTTTAAAAGGTGTCACACCTTATTATTAAACATCTCTGGATTAAAGATAGATGTTGAAGTCTTAAAGATACTTCATGTGCAAACATTGTTTGCTTACACTTGGATAAAGGATTAAACCAAGAATATAATTTCTTGACATTTTTAATTTATAGTCCAAGTGAAAACACTTTCAGCATCTATTTCTAATTCAGAGTATTTTAATAATGAAGTGTGACACTTTTTGACTATTTGTATACAGGAAATATGACTTCTGCAATACTCCAACCCTGATATCTTTTCTGGATCTGGCATCCACTGATGGTAAATCACTCAGTTTTTGGAGAAGTATCCTTGCACTTTAACATACCTCAAATTTTAAAAACCAGTCTGGGTCGTGTCCCTACCCATAATGCATTATACACATCTTTGCATTATGAGATACTAAGGCAATTGATGTAAAGTCATTAGCAATCCTTCAAAGTAATTACTCTGGACATTTTCATCTATCTTCCCTCTTACTAATGCTGACATCCTTGATAAAAATTTACAAAACACTTCCTTCTTTTTCATAACTGCCTCTTTATGTTATTCTGACTTTTCTATTCTTCCAGCCAACTGCCTCTCTTGTTTCATCAATGTTTCCTTCAGAGTTGGCAAAATGAATCTCCAAGGTTTGGTTTTTGTTTATAAACTAATTTTTTCTGAAAGAATATTTATATATTTGAGTCTGCGTTTAACCTATGAAATCTGCTTGACTTTCATTCTTTTTAAAAATGAGTATAACTTTTTTTTAAAAAAATAAATGAAATTTTTTTAATAACTTTCTATCCTGCTAATCAATAAATGATGATTATTTCCCATTTTCAGTCTTCTGTGTATTCTTGTGTCCTAAACCAGTTTGAAGATATAAATTTTTCTTATTTCTTCTCTCTGCATGAATTTGTGAACATCTTTATGCTGGAACATGATCTCAGTAATGACTGATCCATGTCATGAACAGATATCCAGTAGATAGTTACTGTTATTCTGAATTGCTCTATTCTCCAAATCTTCATTCAATATTCTTTATGTAATCACTTTAGGATGGCTGCTAAAATTTTTTCTGAATTCATCAGTATGCTATGGCTATCATTTGTACATGTGCTAAGAATGATTTACCTCTTTTGTAAAGAAAAATCAGTTCTGGTAAGAAGGAATCTATTTCTGAATCCAGCTAAATAAACCTCATTTGATTTAATTTGATATAAATAAACTGCATTAAAGGAAATGAAATCATAAAGATTGAAATAAAATTTTCTTTCCAAACAAGGGTGGTTGAACATACTCAGGCATATATGCATAACAAACCCATGGAGATTGGTTTATCAGTATTAATATTATTACGATGACTCATTGTGGGAAGACACACTACTCCACACAGCTCACTGTCTCCCTTAATTAATCCTCCAACTACTACCATTAAGACATCTACCACCAACCACAACTAGAATATCTTGTCTATAATTTGCATTGTTCTCATGGATGATCTGCCTCTATGTGGGATAAAAAAACCGAGTTTCGAGAAGAATAGATCCTGCTACCTCTAAGAGAACAGCTAAATCATCTTCAACTGAATCGTACCTTGTATTCAGTTCTTTCTCAATCAAAGGGTGCAATGTACTGTCCTTTTGCATTATATGTTCTTCTCAAAATATCAGAATGCAAGTTACAATACAACTTACTCAAAATATCTGAATATCAGCTAAAATATCAGAACTAGATGATACATTGTATTTCCTGTAAATTTTAAGAAAATATTACTGTTTGGCTGGATGGCTGCTTTGGATTTATGGTCCAAGCAATTCAGGCTGTTGCCAGTGTATTATGTCTGTTAATTGCATTTATTCTTATGGCTGGTTTGTCTGTTTTACTAAAATTAAATATTCACCCAATATCTTACTTGAACTGTCACCTGCCAATTTCCTATACTTAATGCAACTATCAGCAACATGATTGCAAAACCACATATTTCCTCTGCTGACAGTAGAGTTTGTCAACTTACAAAAGTTTCTCTCTTCCGCCAAAAGTACAATCTCTAGGCGTTCATTACTTGAAACAAGATTGAAAAGCTACAAAAATAAGTGCGAGCGAACTGAAATTTTTTTATGTACACCAAAAGGTGTAAACAAAATGCAGCATCAAACTTAAACTAGTTATCCACACAATAACGATCGACTGTTTTCACATTTTCGTTTTTGAAGCTAGATTTAAATTATCAGCTGAAAGGATATTTGCTCCGAGGCTTCAAACTGGAGTAGCCTAAGCTTCCAATTATCAGCATTAATATGCACTGTTATCAGAAAAGATGCGCATATCTTGTAGAGTATGGATTATTCATTAATATTACTAAGATAAAGAAATATCCAATATGAAGTCAACAACGTTTCGACTTCCCCAAATTTCAAATTCATGAATTTTTTATGCCGAGCAAAACATACTAGATATAAATCACATAAAGAAAACATACATTATATGATAAACTAGTAGTTCTGAAACTTCTTTACCTGTTTTTGGATTTGACATTTTGAACTACAGCATCAACTAATAATATATTTCTCCTACAGCAGGCAAACCAAAAAATACATGATACGTGCTTCTGAAAGATATATATATGTATATTATTTTGGGGTCGAAAGGTATGAAACAGTGTACACTATCACTTATTTTCTTCTACTTTTAAGCCTAAAAGGTTTGTATATGACATATGTCTAACTACACCCTGTTTACTCAGCCGCATCGCTCGCACCTACATGAGACATACATGATTGGATAGTTGCGCCACTTAGCAGATTTAGAAATTTCATATTAGAATATATAAATATAAGTACAAAATGGAAATATATTAGAGATTTTATTTTTATTTTTTTGAAATGAGTAGAGATAACCCATGCAGAGTTGAATAACTCTAAATAATATTAATAATACGTATATTTTAAAGATAATATGATATATGCTTGTAAGTTAAGGGAAGAACATATTGCACTTTTTTTTTTTAGAGGTACCTGTGGGAGAGTATAATTATTAAAGGAACACATAAGACCACAGTAATAACTTTTAATTAATAAGGTACAGATATTTCATACTAAAACTGAAGATGTACTATTAGTTTTAGTAGGAAATATCTGTACCTTATTAACTAAAAGTTATTACTGTGGTCTTACGTGTTCCTTTAATAATAATATTGCACTTTTTTACTCTTTTTAATGTATTTTGCCTTTTAATCTTTACAAGTTTTATGGAGATATTTATGATTAACATCATTCATTACCAAATCTATTCTTGTTCAGATTGTATCCCTTCACAATATCATACCATTTTTAAGCTTTTAAACATTCTTATGTATATCTCAGTTTTAAAGTATTTAACACCAAATGGAATTCTATCTCACTATTTTGCTAATCATTAATATAGTATTCATTCATCATCATATACATTTTCGACTTTACGCTTAAAAGATTGTAATTGCCAAAAATGCAGCAAAGGTAGGCCATAACACTTATATAGTCGTTTCGGTTTTTTTTTTTTTTTTTTTTTTTTAAATTTTAAAGGGCTGCAGTCAAAAACACCTGTTCTGATTTCAGGGTGCTCCACAAACAAAGCTTTAGTTATCTCTTTATATCTAAGATTATATAAGGAGCTACATGAACTAAAGGTTTAGAGAGAATAAATTCAAGTTATATTGCTTTTTAAAGCTATTGACACACACACGATCGTCTTACAAATCAGAAAAGAACTATGTCTCCACACGTCAAAATGAAGTGAAGAATGGTGCAAAAAAAAAAAAAAAAACTCATCAACAGAACTGCAGACAAACAGTATCAACATAAAAAGCATCAGTAAAAAAAGTAAGAAATCGATTTCGCAGAGTGACAGAATAAAAAAAAAAGAGTAGCATTTCCAGTAATCCGCATTACTTAACCATGGAAATTCAAATAAAAAAACATGGAGCACCAATTAAATAAATAATATTTAGTTAATTAATAAATATAAACTAAACAGGTTTGTGTAATATAGTGGAAATGAAGTTTGTACCTAAGGCGCCAAGCCGCCGAATGAAAGACCTTCCTAATTTCGATTCCAGCTTATAATTAGAGAAACTGATTCTGAGTTTCTTTTCGTTCGGTTCCCGAGTCTTTTATACTGCTTTTTCTAGGAGCATTCTCCCTAAAATAGAGTTTTTGATTCCATAATCTCAAGAAAATTGACCATAGAACTCACCATAGTAAAAATTAACTGTAGTGCTTCAGACTAATATATGTAGTAGTAGAGTTAGGGATCACAAAATGGAGGCATGTGTGTACCGAAAGTTCCTTCTTGGGTGCCTGATAAAGTCACTGATAATCGCATCTTAGCTATTCTGTAATCGGATAAGGGTGAAGACTAGCTACCCATTAGGCCTTCAAAAATCAGTAAGGGATAAATGGGTTCACCTCCTCCCTTTGAGGAACAAAAGGCTCTATGGCACATCCATTAAAAGCCAAACTATCTGCTCAGTATCTATCATACCTCTTCTTGAACCCATTCACAGTTTAAGGACTCACAACCAAATCTGTCAATCCATTCCATTCATTCATTCACCACTCTCCAAGCAAAAACTTTAACGATCACACGTTTGGTGGTCATACACTTATTGAACTTGCAGGTCTGATAGCTTGTTCTTTCCACTTCATCATAGTTCTAAAATATTTTCTTTGCAATCGTTCTATGAAATTAAGCAGATTAAATGTTTCTTTATCCCTCTCTCTTTATTACCCAACAAACAACTAATGCAACCCACAAACTCTCAGACTATCCTCATAGTGAGGATTCCACAGACTCTCATCATCAACTGGTCACTTATTGCTGCATCCCCTCCTCTCACATCTCTTTCCAAAGAAACCTCAGGTGACCAGACCTAACCACAGTAATCCAGTTATGGATATATCAAGGCATTATAAAGAGGATAATATCATTCATATCTCTTAATATCTTCATTAACCTTAGCAATTTGTCCAAAAACGAATCAGCTAATGCCTTTTATTCGATTATATGGAGTAGAAGAGACCTTTTTTAATTTATCTAGCTTTTGAAGAATGAGTGACCAGTTTGTTCTCCACCTGTATTTAATCAGCGATAGCTGGCCATCACTAATTATAAGAAATAGCAACCGATGAAAAGATTGACAAACAAGTATTGTCATCTTTTGGTACCTAACTCAAACAAGATAAGTCATATCTAAAAGAGTGCGGTTGTACAGCCGATTTTCTTGAGTTTACAGAAAGAAAATTCCAAGTTTCCAGAAGAAGAAACTGCAATATATACTACAAACTTAATCCTTTCTTTTAAGCTTACATGGTGATCCGAATGCATTTTTGAAAATTATGGAGACAACTACCGTGTTTGAATAAAAACTTTAGTTTAATATAACTAAAATCTACATTCGATGTTTCGACTTTATGTCAAGGTCATCTTCTGGAGCATACAACTATACACAGAAAACAAGTTACACTACAATCAAACTGGTTTGTTAAAGATACTGACCAACCGCTACAACAATTGTTGGCCTGACCTCTGGTGGAAAAAAAAAGAAAATTATACATCAACGCTAGAGTCCAATTATTAGTGTTATCTGTAGGTTGTAGAAAGACACTGGGCACAACAACAAGTATATATCTATATACATATATTAACATCATGATTATACTTGTGCATTCCAGCCAGTTGGTATATAAACTTAAACTGTCTCTCTACTATCATCTCCCAAATTCATTAATATCCTAGAGTGCAGTAACTTGAATATAGTATATAGTTAATAATATTTGTATCCCAAAATGCATAACTTTACATTTCCACATGTCAAATTGAGACCTATTGCCTTTTCCCACTAATACTCTCAGCGTATGTAAATTTTTCACAAGTTATTCAAAAATGCCTTGAGTAACTATTACCTTATTCTATTTTTCATCATCATCATCATCATCATACCTATCAAGGATTTAGGCTAGTATGGCCTGTTCCGGCCTTAGAAGTCATTCTTGAATCGTTTAAGAGGACGTCCTGGTTTTCTTTTTCTTAATGGCTTGTACTTTAAGGCTTGTTTTGGTAATCTTTCTGTTTTCATTCTTTGAACGTGTTCCATCCATTTATGTTTATATTTTTTAATTTTTTCAATTACTGGTTCTTGGTTTAATTCTTTCATAATATCTTCGTTTCTTTTGTGATCAAATAGGGTATACTTTGCAGTTTTTCTCATAAACTTCATTTCTGCTGTTGTTAATCTTTGTCTTTTTGTTTTATTGTCCATATTTCGCTTCCATACATTAAGACCGGTAGGGCTAATGTATTATATACTTTTAGCCTGGTTTGTTTTTGAACTAGGTTTGGTTTAAATATAGAGTTAATTACTCCTGTTATTTTTAAATATTTTGCAATTTTTATGTTTATATCTTTTTCATTTTCATAAGTGATCATACATCCTAGGTAGTTAAATGAATTCACCTGTTCTAAGATCTTGTTATCTATTACTATCTTAGTTCTTGCTGGATCTTGTCCTTTAAAGGCCATAGTTTTTGATTTTTCCGTTGATATTATCATACCATAATCTTTGGATATCTCATTTAGATTTAAAACAGCTTTCTGTAAGTTATCTTCAGAATTTGTAATTATTATTTGGTCGTCTGCAAAGAGGAGAGTGTTGAAGTTAACTGTAGGTGAAAGTTTAATTCCTTGATGTAAATTTTTACTCCATTTTACTATTATTTCATTTAAGTAGATATTAAAAAGAGTTGCTGAGAGGGGACATCCCTGTCGGACCCCTTGGTTTATCTCTCTTATATATGATAGCTCGTGATTTAATCTTATTTGTATTTGATTATTTTCATATATACTTGTGACAACTTTTAGGATATTATTTGGTATTTGTCTTTTTCTTTTTCTTTTATTCTATTTTTCACCATCACAAAACAACTGAATTTTTTTCCTCAATTTATTTCCGCGCGCGCGTGCGTGCGTGTGTGTGTGTGTGTGTGTGTGTGTGTGTGTGTGTGTGTGTGTGTGTGTGTGTGTGTGTGTGTGTGTGTGTGTGTGTGTGTGTGTGTGTGTGTGTGTGTGTGTGTGTGTGTGTGTGTGTGGTCATCTCGTAGTATGATAACTATTGAAGACGACATTTAAAAAGAAAAAAAAATTATAATCCGCACCATTCTCTCAACTGTCCAGAAGAATGACCATGGGAAACTTCATTCGAAAATCTTTTTCTCAGAATATGTTCAAGACGTCACCATTATAATACATATAGACGAAGAAATGAAATTAATCTCTACAGAACACAGACTACACGCATAAGTGTAAAATTAAATTCTTTAAAAAAACATTCACTTCTGGGTTATCAAATGGACGTCTAAAACTAACTACTCGTATGATTAAGGATGTCAGATCAAGGGAAGGACAAAAAATGCATAGGCATATACCTTCTCAACATCAACTATATAAGCTCAACTGAGCACGACCCCTTCAGACAGGTGCTAGGACATTGGAACATCATCATCGTCATCATGAAGTCTTCCCATGCTTACTGGCACATAAGACTGCAATGCTGTTTTTCCATCTGCCTCTGCCCCTCGCAGCTGCTCTTGCTTCTGCCCAACTTGCCCATCTTGCCTCCTTCATTTCGGATTACATCATTCTTCTCCAAATTAATTTTGGACAGCCTCAAGAGCGTCTTCCTCCTGGAGCCCAACTCAGTGCTACTTGGGGAATTCTGTTTATCCCCATGCGAAGAATATTTCCATTTCCATCTTCTTAGGCGAATCTCTTCATCTATTGACTTAGAGAAGTTTTTTTTTAAAAGTTCCTCGTTAATAATTGTATTTGGCCAGAAGATTTTTAAAATTCTCCTTAAACACTTGTTTTGGATAAATGTCCAATTTATTGCTTTGTGCCTTGATAAATTTCCAAATATCAGAGCAATATAACAGTACTGCTCACACAGTAAATTTAAATAAATCAGCTAACGCCTTTTTTCCCTTATAGAGAGTAGGCGAGGCCTTTATACCCTACCTAGCTTTTTGGAGACGGAATGGGCAGTTTAGTCTCCACCGGCAGCCAATCAGAGATAGCTGGCCCCTTTTTTATCACTAATTATAGCAGCCACCAATGAAGAGGTTGGCATACAAGTGCTGCCATCCCTTTGAAATAATAATAACAATAGATTTATATACTTTAATTTTCACTTTAAGTGTATTATTTGATGCTTTCCATAATTTGTTTAATGAGTGAAACAATTTTGTGCTTTAGCAATTCTATGTAAAATATCTTCGTCAGTGCCGTCTTGTTTATTTATTACTGATCCAAGATATGTAAAAGTATCAACATCTTCAATTGTTTCATTTTTTAAACTTAGTTTCTTTATTTAATTTTTCATTTATTTGCATGACTTTGGATTTCTTCTTGTTGATATGTAGACCCACAGTTTCTGCGCAGCGAGCAAAGTCATCAGTTTTTAGCTGTAAGTCATTTAACTTGGAGGACAGGAGCACTGTGTCATCAACAAAATCAAGGTCTTCCAGTGTGGATGAAAAGTCCCAACGTATTTCTCTCTTTTGATAATTAATTGAGTTTTTCATAATCTAAGCAATTAAAATTATAAATAATAGACCAAATAGCAAACAACCCTGCCCAACTCTTTCAATGATAAGGAAGTCTGTAAGTATTCCATCTACTTCCACTTGCTGCAATTATACATATTCTTAATAATGTTGAGAAATTTATAAGGAATTTCGTATTCTTCTAATATTTTCCAAAGTTTCTCTCTATTGACTGAGTCGAATACTTTACTGAAATCGATGAAGTTTAGGCAAAGTGGGGCTTGAAATTCTATAAATTGTTCGATTTATTTCTAAGAGTGAAAATTTGTTGGGTGGTTCTGCAACCAATTCGAAAACCTGCCTGTTATTCTCTTAGTAAATTTCCGATTTCCTTTTTTAATCTATTAATTAAAATTTTGATAAAAACTTTTGCTGGAATTGAAACAAACTTATTCCTTTCAAATTTTCGCACTTGATTAATTCTCCTTTATTGGGGGATTTTTACAATTACTGCTTCTTTCCATTGTTCAGGAATTTTTTCTGTCTTTCATATTTCACTGTATACATTTTGTAATTTGGCAGTAGTTGTATTAAGATCAGCTTTTAACATTTCGGCATTGCTATTATCATTACCGCATACCTTGTTAGATTTTAGTGCCTTCAAGGCATCTTTGACTTCGCTCAACGAAATCTCGTCTTCGGAAATATTCAAAGTGGGTATTACACTAGCTGTAATATTTTGTGCCTGTTGAGATCCTGCATCTACCTTTTCATTCAAAGCTTGAATGTAAAGTTTGTATTGAATGTTTGGATTGCTTTTGTTACCATTGATTTGTTTTATAATCTAATAAAGTTGTCAAATTTGTCCATTTTCTGCAGCATGTTGCGCTTCTTTCGCTCACATCAAGAAGAGATCTTACGAATTTACTACTGATAGTAACATGATCAATTTGGTTTCTTGTATTGCCGTGCGTTGAGATCCAAGTCAATTTATGTATTTCTTTATGTTTGAGTATACTTCCTCCAATGACAAAGTTGTTCATTTCACAAGAGGATACAGGCATCATGCCATTTACAGTGTTCACAAGCCTGGAAACCTAAGAATTTTCTTCTACACATGATCTTTTACCCACTTTTGCATTAAAATCGCCAGTGAGTATTATCATATCGTATTTTGGCATAGAATTTATTACCTTTTGAAGTTGTTCATAAAAGCATTCTTTTATTTCTTCATCTGCATCATCAGTAAGTGCATAAACCTGCACAACACAAAGGTTCATCAATTTGGAATAGAACCTGGCTTTTATAATTCTCTCGTTTACTGGTTCCCATTCCATCACACTTTTGGTTACTTTGGGGGGTTTCAATATTAGAGCAACTCTTTTTTCATGCTTCTCCTCTGAAGCGGAGTATAACATTATCTTATTATCTTTAGTTTTAAGTCTACCAAAACCAGTCCATCTGAGTTCGCTGATGTCTAACTTGCAATTGTCCATTTCATTTGTTACCTGCCTAGTTGTTCCTACCTGGTACAGTGTTCTGACATTCCACGATCCAATGTAAAAGGCTTTCCCTTTGATATGCCATATATATACGTTATCCACATCAGACCAGGCTAGATAACCGTCTTCTGGGGTCTTCCAAGTCACATCTGTTGCCAGGAGCATTTATTCATTCAGATATGCAGTGTCCGTAATCAGATACGTTTTACCTTTCGCCCAACCCAGGAAAGTGATCCGAATTTACCCCCGGGGACTGGGTCTCCATTTATCGCCTTTTGCGATACCCAGTAGTGAGGTTGGGGTATTCTACTACCCGCCCCAACACGGGGTGGAAATTGGAATACATGTTTATTCTTCATTCAGAGGAAGGGTTTATTCAATAATATTGTTATTGAATAAACACATGTTTATTCAATAATAATAATCAAAAACACGGACGTGTGTTTTTGATTATTATTATTGATGACTAGTACAAACTTAAGGAAATGCAGTATCATACTTGCAATTACTTCAATTTTTCAATCAGGAGAAGAGACCTCTCATCATGGTGGCAGCGAGTGTTCTTTGTCACACCATCAAAGTACTTCCCGACAATGAGGATTTTCTTCATTTCATTGAGATGGCTATCACAGATTTTTCATGAGGAAAACACGAACTGAACAGGCTACTCAGCATACTTCAAGTAATTCATAAGGGAAGAGAGAGCCTGCCTTAAAAACAAAATCATATTTTCAGAATTATCTTTCTACTAAAGGCATTTAAAACGATTCAGATTTATGGAAATTTGTCGATCACATGATCAATCATTATGAAAGCTTCACCCACACGACTATAACTATTCGCAATCGTACAAGTAATTAACACTGCACTATCATAACCTAAATTACCTTACTTTACCGACACTGTTTTTATTGTTGTTGTACAAGAGAATTAATGGAGTCGAAAGTCTTATCACGAGAGGATCAAACTGCCCACACAAATATTTATACCTTTCCATGAACATCCAACCATACACCTGACTGAAACAACCCATTCCATTCATTCACAACTCTTCAAGCGAAAAATTTAGTCCTCACATCCCTTCTGAGCACACTTTTACTCAACTTCCAGGGATGAGCACTGGTTCTGCCATCCCTAGGAGAGATATTTCCACTGCATCAATCCTATAAAGCCCTTTAAGAAACTTACGAGAGTGCTTTAAAAGGTTCTCAACCTAACAATGAAAAAACGAATTTATAATTTCAAAATTATTTTTTTTTTATTTTTCAACATAATCTCCCTTAAGACTAATACATTGATTCCAGTGATGCTCCAGCGCCATTATCCCGTCTCCTTGTAGTGGTTCTCGGTAAGATCTGCAAAATACTCCTCTACATAATCACTTCTTCATTCGAAGAAAAATACTGACCAGCGAGGAAGGGTTTTAGTTTTGGGAAGGGATAGAAGTCAGAGGGATCCAAACCTGAGGAATAGAGTGAATGTTCCAACAGTTCATTGTGCAGATCCCTTAATTTTCCCATTGCCAAAACATCTTTGTCGGCAGGTGCATTGTCCTGATGAAAGATGATTTTTCTTCTGCAAACCCGATCTTTTCCCACGAATTTTTTTGTCTAGTCCGGTTAAAAGATCGGAATAATATTGCCCAGTTATTGGTTTACCCTTTTCAAGATAATTAATAAACAAAATGCCTTTAGCATCCCAAAACACCGATGCCATGATCTTTCCTGCTGATGGAACCGACTTTGACTTCTTTGGCGCTGAACAACCGGCTTTCAACTGTTTTGACTACTCTCAAAACAGTGGAATGATTGGATTCTGGTATATAGTGGTGAATCCAAGTCTCATCCATAGTAAAAAATCGACGCATAAAATCAGTTTTCTTCTTGTTAAAACGCTCCAAGCACTGCTCAGAGATTTTCATGCGAGTGCGTTTTTGATCTGCTGTGAGCAAGTACGGCACCCATCTTGCGCAAAGCTATTTTATTTGCAATACTTCATGCAAAATATATCCTATACGTTCTTTTGCAATGTCTATAGTCTCAGCAATTTCACGCACTTTGACTCTTCGGTCATCCAATACCATATCGTTCACTTAATCAATGATTTCTGGTACTTGTTAGTGTTTTCTACAATAGCAAATAATCCTATGAGCTACACCTTAGCAATCTCCAATCGTAAGTTGAACTTCCTATCTTTTACCAACACAAAATTCCTATTTTCATCTAATTCACGGAGAATAGTTCCATCAGTGTAGTACACGGATTTTAATCCATTTATCCAAAATGCATAACGTTAGATTTCTTCACACTGCCTGAAATCCATTATATTTTGCCCATTCTGACAGCCTATATAAATCATCCTGGAAGCCTTACACATCGCCTTGGTTCACGGTCATTCTGTCCGCACGGTTAGCCTAGTAGCTATGCGCTTCCCAAACATATGTCTGGGGGGGGGGGGGGAGTGTGATACGTTTGATTCCCGTCGACGACGACGTGAGGAGCTTAAGGATCTTCCTGAGTCATAGCCATGTTAGCCGGTCTTTGGCGTGGACGGCAGTTTTTTCCCCTAGTTTATCTGGGGTTTTTTCATCCTGCAAGCAGACAAACTAGCCCCGTGAACACAAATGGATACAGTCAGGAATACGTAAGACAATCCCTCCAGCCATAGGTCTATATTGTTAGCTATGCTTGTCCCAAGCACGATTAAAAAAATAGGGGGGGAGATTGAGGTGGTGTCGACGACGACGTGAGGAGCTTAAGGATCTTCCTGAGTCATAGCCTGAGTCATAAGGATCTTCCTGAGTCAGGGGGGATTGAGGTGGTGTCGACGACGACGTGAGGAGCTTAAGGATCTTCCTGAGTCATAGCCATGTTAGCCGGTCTTTGGCGTGGACGGCAATTTTTTCCTCTAGTTTATCTGGGGTTTTTTCATCCTGCAATCAGACAAACTAGCCCCGTGAACACAAACGGATACAGTCAGGAATACTTAAGACAATCCCTCCAGCCATAGGTCTATATTGTTAGCTATGCTTGTCCCAAGCACGATTAAAAAAATAGGGGGGGGGGATTGAGGTGGTGCCGTACCTCCCCGTAAAAGGGGCTCACGGCCGTTGAATCACTATACGAAATGAATGAATGAATGAACAGTTATTTTGCCCAATTTTGCATCATCCGCGTGGGCATAAATGTGTGTGATTGTCTTTAGGTGGGAGATGAATGTCATCTCCTGGTGTGAGATCAACGACTCCCTTATTGGAGGCCTGAAGCGCTTGAAAATATTCAATGTTCTCTAGCGCAGGGTTTACAGAGTGTAAAAAATTAAAAAATGGGGAAACAAAAGAAAAAAAATATAAATTGAGAAAAAGAGAAACAAATCCTTGGCCCTCCCAGAGTACAAAATGTAATATACGTTTACAAAATTATCTTTTGTGTCTGGGAGCAACGTAAAAGCAACAATGAAATAAATTTCGGATTCCTTCCTATATCATTTATATGCCAATTAAAGAGTGGAGAGATGGTAGCAAACAGCCTTTTAATACACTAATAGTTATCTGCCTTCTTGTTGATTCTCTTCCTCCATATATCACTTATTTGTGTCTGTCCATCAGCCACTCTCATATCCATTAACGATTGTCACATCCACCCCGATTTGTTCTAATTTCCTTCATATAGATCAATATGGTATTCTCTCCTTTGCAAATTCATGCAGAATTAATGGTGACTCTAGCTGTCAATCAATTATAAAAGAGTTCGAAGATTACTAAGTCATGACGGTCCTTTCACAATGCTTTGCTGTTCCATATAGACAATTATATTCTTATTCACCCATTCATAAATTCGATTTTGGACCAACGATTCTAGTATTCCTGCCACCAGATCTCAGATGCTGATTGTTCTAAAATTTTAGCTTTAGAGCTTATCGAGCCTCTGTTATGCAAAATAATTATTTTGCTATATTTCCACTTTCCTAGAACTCTATCTCAGCTGAGACCCTGAAATAAAGTGTGTAGTCAGACGCATTGCCAGTTTCCTTCCAGCTTCTAGTAAAAGTTAAGCTGATGTCCCATCTAATCGGACATATTTTTACATTAACATTTTGGAACCTCTCATTCTTCCACTCATGTTCCTACACTAGCCCATGTCTCAAATGTCTGATCACATTTGGATGATAGCTGAACTATTTTTATCTGCCTTTTCTTAAATTTGTAAAGTTTGTAAATTTTATAAATTTTGGTAAATTTCATTTTTATTTTATCATTTATTCTTTTGTAAATTTTATAAATTTTATTTTTATATTATCATTAATTGTTTTGTAAATCTTTTCTGCCTTTGGCTCTTTATTTTAGTAATTATATTATCTGCTTCTCTCACCTAACCGCAATGAGCACTGATTACAGTTATCCTTCCATAGTTATTCTTCAGCTGACTTGCCAGTGGCAAAAGAATTGTTTGCGATTTCCTTTGAGGAGATCGGCTATAATCTGGCTTTATCTTTCTTACAAAGCTAGTAATCTTTCTTAGCTGACCATTATAATATTTATGAGCCTGGTAGTCACGTTTCTCTTCATATCCCCTCCATAACAATTTCTTTCTTTTTTTTTGATACTACTCACCCATCAAACACCTACCTGACTATTCCTATTGACCTTGGGTCTACAATCTGATACTGCTTCCATCATATGCCACTTAACTATCTCCCATGCCCTACTAGCTGCTCACAATATACGCAAAAACACTTCCATAGGTCAAAATTGATTAAAAAACATCAGCTATCGCCTTTGTAATTCCCATATAGGGAGTAGGCGAGGGCGTTTCCGCCCTTTCTGACTTTTGGAGACGGAGTGGTCACTGGTAGCCAATAAAGATATCTGGATTGATTTCCTTTCTTTAGTTTTCTACTTCCCGTTTGTGTGTTTATTAGTAACTTGCTGGCTTCAGTTAAAATATAACACACATTGCTTGTCCATGAGCAGTAAGTGTGGTTCTAAGTCAATTTGTCAGATCTTGATTACCGTCGTTTGAGAAGATTTGTACGGACGAACAAAAATTACTATGTGCATCAATTGATCGAAGAAGATGAATGCTATTCGCAACTTATATATAACCGAACTATATGCTCCGAATTGAAGAGGATTTGTATTAGCATTCGCATGTCTAAACGGAGACACACTATTAAATAAAAGGTCCTAATTTAGGCAGGTATTGGTGTCGTTTCTAGCTTTCCTGAAAATACCCAAACATTTATATTCTATCCATGTAACTGGATGTTCTACTTTTAGCTAATTCTCATTAATGCCCATAAGTTGTTCCACTAGCGCTGTAGAGGAAGATCTATAGCATTCGAAAACTGCAGAACCTCATCCGAAACTGATAGCATCAAATGAGCCAACTGTGTTTACAGAACCAATGACCACAAACATTAAAATAACAAGATCTATAAATTATCCAATACTTTGTTTTCTCTACACAGAATAGCAGTAAAAAAATCACGTTACCTCCTAAGCTAATATTATAAGGTGAAAAAAGTTTACATTCTTACTGCTGAAAAATCCCAAACCAAATCCATAGGTGTATTCTGCCATTATAAAATCCTTTCGATATTTCATTATGCCTCAGATCATTCAAATTAATCCTGGAAACTCCTGCAAACATTATGCAAAATCTGGTGCCTTACCTTCTTCTTCCTTTCCACAAACTCTTTCTCTCAACTTCAAGAAGTATATCAATTCCCCATGTATGTGCCTCCAACTTCAAGAGGAAAAAAAATTGAGATGCTTAATGCTGAGATATGCCAGTCAAAATCCACAGGTGTATTTTGCCATTATTTCACTCTTTACATGTTCTTCCCCATGTCCTTCTTCTGAATTGCACTTGATTGTTACTCGGATCTTTCTAACAAAACAAAGTGTACCATGCCTGATGCAGAAAAAATTCAGCGGAAGGTATGCCACAGCAGCTTACCTACAAATTCTTTTACTAAGCTCCACAAATACTTAGAGTATTAGGTATTGTCTGTTCTGCAACATTCAGGATACTTTAAACGCACACATCTCACCTCTTTTGAAACAGAGTGATGATCATCGATTTGCTGATCATGGCCTCTAACATCTGCAACAAGGATAATTACCATTATTTACACCATATGGATGTGGCGTTTGCACACCACCGCGCTAGGCCGCACGAAGGAAGTCTTGGTTTCGAGTCTAGTCGGCGACTAGAGGAAATTTTTCTAAGCCTTTTTTCGACCGGTTCCCGAGTTAGTCGATCTCTGGCACGGGCAAGCAGGTTTTTCCTCCCGGAAACTCGGGTTTTTCGTCCTGTAAACTCAAGAAAATCGACCGTAGAACCCACATTATTTCAGACATTAAATATATTGTGTTAGGGTTAGAGACCACGAGATGGCGGCACATTTGAGCCGTCTCTCTTCACTGCGTACCGCTTAATTAGTGGTAGCCTTGGGCCATCTGTCTCTGATTGGGTACCAGTGGAGATTGAACTGCCCACTCAGTCTCCAAAAGTTAGATAGGGCTAAATGGCCTCGCCTACTCCCGTATATACGGGAATAAAAATGCGTTAGCTGATGTTTTTTTTTTTTTTTTTAATAAGCAATGCAGAATATGCAATTTCCTCTTCATCTGGGGCAAATCTGTCATGTACGGTCCCTTAAAGATTGGAAGTTATACCGACTCATTAATCAGTATACTTCAAGTGGAAGTTTTGCGGAAATTACAATGCTACTCTCCATAGAATCATATGAAAGTGAAAGAACTGTAGACAAATTCAGTAAAGAGTGGACCCCAACTGATACCCTTGTTTGGACTGGAGATGACAATATTCTTTATATAGCAGAAAATGATCTGGAAGTATAATGAACGAATGAAAGTAGCCCTTAACTTCCCCCAATGCTGGATGAAGGTTGCTCCCATTGTGAGAGGTCTGGGTCTACTTCTACCATGGTAACCCACTCCATCTTGGGAGAATGTATACATATTTGCCTGGATGAATGTATGAAGATGAAAAACAATCACTTACATCCATGCCATTGGCAGGATTCAAACCCGAAGACTAATGGATGTTGAGTGGATACGCTAACCACTCGGCCAACCATGCAGCGAACTATATTCCCTCTGTAATAAGATCTCGAACTGTTATAAATATTTGCCTTTTTTTTCTCTTCTATGTCTTAAAAATAATTTTCTCCCCATAATAGATTTCTCTGTTTAATCTTTATATCAATGATAACGTCAACGGATTGCAATGGGCATTCAGTTGTTTGCAGATGAGGTGAAGATGGGAACATTCAATCAGAAGGATTCGAATAAGCAGGAGACAGATAGGAAAAGCAATCAGTATATAAATTAAAGCGACTAAATATAAATTTAAATGTAAATTTAGGTCCCAGCGATGGACTGCATTCTCTATTGGTGGGACTATATTAGAAGAAATGCAGGAAACGAGATCTTTGGAGTAACGAGTGAATAGAAATTTCAAGTTTAGGGGACATATCCCGAGTGGTGGCGTAGAACTGCTCTGGTATAGAGAAATTCCCAAGGTGGCATTGTCAGAAGGTCGCCAGTTATTTATTTATTTATTCATATGGAGTTTTTTCCCTTATCTCCCCCCATCCCTATTGGGGAAAGTTGAGCCCCTCATGGGGGGGTTAAGTATTTATGACTGTATATCCGTGTTTGTGTTCACGGGCCGGTTTGCCTGCTTGCGGGATGAAAA